>NC_142440.1:43615000-43740000 GCF_059453495.1 Arachis ipaensis
TCCAAAATACAAGTCATTTTTTTAACACAAGAGAAGATCAATTTCCATTTCTATAAAATGGGATATGATATATAAAAAAATACATCAAATCATGGCTTCACGTATCAAATATTTTCTTTTTCTATCGGTGCTTCCGGTATATTTCCGGCAATTAATGACTGGGAGAAAGAGACTTTTCACTTACATTCTCTTCTCTTATTATTTCTATTATTTTATTTAATATTAATTAAAATATTTTAATTCAATTAATATTAATTACTCGGATAGATAGATAAAAACATCGAAAAAGTAAATAGAAAAAATATTAGAAATTTCTCGTTCTCTTACCGTGATCTACAAAAAAGTAGACTTTGGAGTTCTTTTTAACTGAACGAAAGGAAAATAGAACAAACACGACACTAAAAGAAAAAAATCTTGAAATAAGATTCAAATAGAAAAGTAATAAAAAATAGAAAGTACTAAATAAGCCAGTTTTCTAGACATAAAAATTAGAAGAATTTTAAAAATATTTTTTTATTTATTTTTTCAATTTCACAAAAATATTCAAAGAATATTATTCTTTGATCAAAGGAACGGAATGTGCCCAGACTCCGCTGGTAGCGTGAACGAAACTTTTTATTAATTTAAATATTTAAAAAAATAAAAATATGATATAATATTAAAATTTCTATAATCAATAAATTTAAAATTTGATCTTTGTTATTTAAAAAAAAGGTATACAACAAATAAAAAAAGTCTATATATATAAAAATTTAAAAAAATAAAAAAATTATTTTATAAAATATATTAAAAATATAATCATTTATATATTTTTTATTGATTTAAATTAAAAAAAATATCATAATAAAATAAAACATCACTTAAGAAAACGTAAAAGCGTATTAAGACAAACTCGAATCATCCATCCTTTAATTTTATTTTCTTCTTCATCTGTACTTTCACTTTTTTTTTTTTTAATAATCAAATTGAGATAGTAGAGATTTAACATTGGAAGGAGCATGTGGCGTTCTACCCTGTGAACATGTTCAGTTTTTTTATGTATATTAAAGCAAGATATAAAATAGTGTTGATCAATGACCATGTTCATCTTAATTAGACACTATATATATATATATCTGTTTTTTTGTGCAATGACCTAGGCTTCCGAATTTCCGCAGGGTGTCTCCCAATTTCAGATAAAATATATCTTAATTATTGATTAATCTTCATAGTACTTTAAGATGCTCCCATTATGGCATTATGGGTATAATAAAACATTTTAGCACCCCTAATAATACTCTGAAATGACAGGTTATTAAATCCATACACACCAACATCAAGAAAGATTATATATATATATACACGCCACTCTTACAGGGTACGGTGGCGGTATTATTTATGACCTTTAATTATATAAGGTCACCATCTAGATCCTAACCCTAGAAAAATTTTAAAAAATATAACTTAGGTTAGTTGTACTGGCTAGATTTTTTTTTTTTTTTTTTGACAAGCACACGTGAATTTCGATCTTGTAAGCATAAATCAATTAATCGAAATTAATTAAAAATAAAATTGATCATCATGCATGATACCTCTTGGTTTCTTAGGTACATGAACTACGATTTTATAATTAAGGTTCATTAGTTAGTTCTGTGCCGCCCTTTAATATATTGTGGTTTGGATAGGAAAATGCACCTCAAAGCATGAAGTGGTAGGACAAAACCTAACAATATAATAAAGGGCATTGATTGGGAAACTCAAGTTTGTCTTTGAATGTTAAGGTTTTTGGGGACTTTCATAGATTGATGCGAGTTTTATATAATAAAAGTCTATAAACCGAAAAAACTGGTCAAATTGCTTAGAGAAATCATATGCTTGCTTTGCAGAGAAATACTGACAACTGTTTTTAATATATATGATGAAAAGGCATGCTGCTTGTTTTTTTTTTTTTACAATATATAAGACCCTCGTCCAGTTAATTATTTTTTATATGATGAATGGAACGGTGTAATACGTTGGTATAAGTTGAAATGGGTGTATTTCACAAGTCTGATGTATAATACAAATCGTTACTTACGATTTGCATAACAAAAGAAATTGTTATTCACGATTTCATAAATCACATTTTTTTTAAATTAAAAATTTAAAATCGTGACTCATAATTTTTTATTTTTTTTTGTCTTATCTAAAATCGTACTTCACAATTTTTATTAACTTCTTTTAATTTTTTGTCTTATTTAAAATCGTTACTCACGATTTCTGTTTATCCCCATATCACTGTATTACACCAAAACATCATAATATTAATGAAAAACACCAATAACAACTCAATATAAAAAAAATAGTCTAAAAATTCTGATACTATGTCATAAAAATATTTTTCTTAAAAATTTAAATTAATAATTTGTATTTTTAATCACAATAACAACAACAACATTATGAAGGTTCTGATCCATCATATAGCAGAATGACGCGACTCTAAGGCTGGACACATCGTCCACCATTACTCTTCCTCTACCAACTGAATCCTTCTCCGCAATAGGATTGCCCACTGACCACAATCCTAACATCTCCGCCTACTACCAAACAAGGGCTGCCGCCGCCGTTGCCCACGCGCCCCTCAATCCACCTTCACCACTGATCCCAACAAACCTTTCAACGTTATCGACGTGTTCAACAACTGGCGCAGACAACCCGATTTGGCTGAGGCCGACGTTGCTATTCGCGCCCTGGCCGCCATCATCAGATCCAGCCAGGCTTCCACCATGATGCAGTTCAAAATCGAGCTCAAGAAGGCCTTTGACTCTCTCAAAGTAATTTCAATTCACTTTCTTTCTTTCAAGAATTGTTGGATTTCTTGAATGAATGTTTCCTTATTAAGTTGCCTTTACTTTACAAGCTTGGGATACGACTTCAATCTCGTTGACTGCTGGCTATGATTTGTTTATGCGTATGTTACGAGGACCTCTGTTTTGTAGTATGAAGATTTTTATTTTCTTTTTTTATCTATTCAATTATTCTATTATAATACGTTGATTTGTTACTGTTGTTATATGATTGTGGTAAATTGAACTACTATTTTTATGTTGATTTGTGAAGGAAATGAAAAAAAAAAAAAGAGAAAAAGAGAAGGGATAATAAAAGAAGGGGATGGAGGCGGGCTTTGGCGGTGGTGGCTCAGGGTGGTAATGGAAGAAGAAGAATAAAAATGTTGAAGAGAGGAGGAGGAGGAGGAAAAGGGAGAAGAGGAAGAATAGGACATTATAGTAAATGTGCGATTTTTTTTACTGTAAACGTCATTGAGGACCTAATTACAAAATTATGATTTATACAGGGATCTAATTACAAACTTTAAAGTGTAGGGACCAATTTACAATTTCAGTAAAAATATAGGGACCAACTGTATAATTTAACCTAAATCTAAAGATGATAAAGTTGCTAAAATAGAGAATTAAGAATTTTTGGAATGGTGTAAAATGATCAATTTATAGTCTCTTGGTTCTTCGCTTTAGTTGGATTCACAAGGTAGCCAGCAAAATGTAAGAATGTGGGTGAGATTTGGTGCAAATTGGAAGAGTACTTTGCCAAAAGAATGACATCTAAGGTGAAGCAACTAAATACCATGACATATCAAATTCATCAAACTACAAAATTTGATGGTTGAATAGATTACTAGAATGAAAATATAACAGATGCTCCCGTTGTTTTCGTTGCACGTTTTCGTTGCATCACTATGCAGTGAAGAAGTTGTAAAAGTTATAACACAAGGGTTAAATGAAGATTATAATACTTTTATTATAGAAAGATCTAATATTAGGTAGTCCATGAAAAGACATTTATAAAGACAAACTCCGTGTTTTCAAACATCACAAAGTAAGGCATAATATATAGGCAACGGTGAAAAAATCCTATTTTGGAAAAACACTCGAATTGATTCTTTGCCTGTCAAATAGAATTTACATTATTATTTAATCTATTGTGTCAACAAAATGGTTGCCTTATTGATATGGGGTGGTGGAATATGTATAAGTGGGAGTAGTCATTGCAGTGGAATAAGTTCCTACTAAATCTGGAGAAAGAACAAATTGAAGATTTAACGAATATTGTTAATCATAAGGCTTTAACTTGTGGGAAGGAAGATAGTTTTAGTGCACTCTTTTTTCTTGGAAGCATAGAAGATGATTTTGGAAATGAAAGATCCCATTTTTAAAGAAATAACAAAATTATGAAAATGAGTTATCTTATAGAGGGGAGTTGATCCTTTCAATTTTTTTGTCAATTGTTTGGTAAAGTATGATATTTTACCATTCAATATATTCTCACATTTTTTTTAGTCCACTTAAAGAATCTAAGGTGAGAAATCACACTTTACTAAACAATTGAGAAAAAATTGAGAGGATCCATTCCCCTTTATAGAGCATAGATGATTAAGCAAAATTATAGAATAGGCTTGTCCACAGTTAATGAAGCAGAAATGGTTATTTGGTATGTACATATTTAAAAATTAAATATCTAAAAAATACTTTATAAATTTAATATCTTAAAGCTAATTAAGATAATATACTCTTTTTTTGCTATTATGACGTGAAAATCATTAAAAAAAATTATGTCAAAAATCACAAGAATTGTGAATAGATTTGCTAAATTTGTGGAATTTTAAAAAACTATGTATGCATAATAACAAAAATAAAGAAGGTGGAGAACTTTGAAGCAAAAATTATAAAATTGTATTTCTCATTCTTTGCTGTATGAATACCTAAGATATATACATGCTAACCTGTACTATAATAAACTTAGCTCATCAAATCTTAACAAATCTTCAAAAATGATTCTAATACTAACAGAATGCTGACTCACCAAACTAACAAATTCTAGAGAAAGTAAAAGAAGAAGATATCAAGACAACCAAAAAAAAGGGATGAAAGAAACATCATTTTATTTGTTGTAATTTGTTGATAGTAGACTGATTGGTAACAATTTTGTTTCCTTCTTTGGTTAATTGTTGCTTGTATTCTGATATGCCCCTACAAGCTAGAGAATAGAATGTGTCAAGAATTCCTAATTTGGACAAATTAAGATGAAAAGATTTTGGAGATAGCAGCTTGGTGAGGATATTGGCCAATTGATTTGAAGAATTGATAGAAAGAAGTTTCATGATGCTAGCTTGTGATTTTTGTCAGACAACGTGACAATCAACCTCGAAGTGTTTAGTATGTTCATGAAAGACAAGATTCGCAATAATATGAAGAGCTCTCCTATTGTCATAATAAAGTACTAGAGGGCGATCACAACAGATGTGAAGATCATGTGGTAAGTTGAGAACC
This sequence comes from Arachis ipaensis, assembly GCF_059453495.1. Classification (NCBI taxonomy): domain Eukaryota; kingdom Viridiplantae; phylum Streptophyta; class Magnoliopsida; order Fabales; family Fabaceae; genus Arachis; species Arachis ipaensis. The sequence goes on from NC_142440.1 coordinate 43,620,304, forward strand.
ATTGGAGTTCACATGTGGTACTTGCTAAAGCATGTTATTCCGCCTCTGTGGATGAACGAGCAACTGTGGTTTGTGTTTTGGTTTTTCAACTAATCAAGGAATTTTCCAAAAAGAAACAATAGCCGATTAAAAATTAGCGGGTATCTGGACAACCGTCCCAGTCAGAATCACTAAAGTCACAAATTTGTAGTGTAGAATTTCTGGGAAAGAAAAGTCCTTTTCCTGGTTTTCCTTTAAAATAACGAAGAACTCTAAGAGATGCTCTGTGATGATTTTGAGTAGACAATGCCATAAATTGACTGAGTCATTGAGTGACATAGGTGATATCTGATCTTATGGTGGTAAGATATATGAGTCGATCAACCAGACATCAATAAATGAAAGGGTCATGAAGAGGAGGACTATCATCTTAGTACAACTTAGTTACACTAACCATTGGAATAGAGGCAAGTTTGGCCCCTAACAAACTAGTATCATCTAAAAGGTCTAAGCAGTATTTGTGTTGAGACAGAGAAATACCTATCGTGAAATGAGTAACCTCAATTTTCAAAAAATATTTTAATATTCCCAAATTCTTGATTCTGAAATTTTTGTCCAAAATTCGTTTAACATTGGCTATCTCAGTTAAATATTTTTCAGTGAAAACAATATCATTCACATATACTAATCAGAGGTAGACTTCAGTGCCCACAATTTTAATAAAAAGACTATAATCAAATACCGTCTGCTGATATCCATGATAAATTAAGAGGCTAGATAGCTTAATATACCACGTTTTACTTGACTAATGCAAACCATAAATAGATTTGAGAAGCTTACATCATTGGTTGGTACGGATAGAGCTTGACCCAGGTGGTAGAGACATGTACACATCCTTAGTTAAATCACCAAGGAGAAATGTGCTGTTTACGTCCAGTTGTTGTATCGGCTAGTGTTTGAGAGAAGCCAAAGCTAAAACTATTCTAATTATTAGTGATTTGACAACAAGAGAAAACGTTTCTAGAAAAGTCACGCCTTCAATATGAAAGAACCCTTGTGCTACAAGTTTGGCCTTGTAGCGCTCAATAGAGCCATTCGGACGCCTCTTTATCCGGTAGACCATTTTACAGCCAATCGACTTAATGTGGGAAGGACAATCCAATAGAGACCATGTTTGATTTAAATTCAGTGCAGCTAGTTCCTCTTTCAAAGCAATACGCCACTGAGCTTGAGTATTGTCTTTCTTAAATGATCCGAGCTCAGGTTCAATATGCATTGATAATATAAATTTTTTATAAAAAGGAAAAAGAGAAGAGATAAAAAGAACAGATGACAGAGGATATATACAAATTGAAAATGAAGACTTTAAGGAGGTGAGAAAGGAGCAAACGTAATCTGATAGATGGTGGAGAGGATGAGATTGCCGCTGACTTCGGCAGAGAGGAGGGACAGTCAGTGACACTAGTTCAGGATGTGTGGAAGGTTGGGTGATTGGAGGTGATGAAGATGAGTCTGGCTCTAAGGTAAAGGTGTAATTAGTTATGATTGAGAAGAATTAGAGGATGTGGTTTCGAGTTGCATGGGTTGAGAAGATGGTAATGTGAATGATGGAGGTATGGTTGAAGTTAGGATCGGGTCAGTAGGTAGGGATGATGGCTCGATTGGGGGAGAGAGAGATTGCTTGTATTATTTGGCCTGTGAGAAATGGAATTGGACTCACGTGTGTGAGATTCAATTGGTAGAGGAATTATGTATGTTGGTTGGGCTAAAAGAAAGAATGGAGTTGGCAGTTTTTTGCATAAGAAAAGACATTTTCTTGAAATAAAATATTTCTAGAAACATTAATATTTTTGTTTTCTAAAATGTAAACAATGAAATCTTTCATCCCATTTTTGTAGCCAAGAAAAATATCTTTTTGGGCTCGTAGATCAAATTTTGATATGTAGGCTAGCAAAGTAGAAACATAACTCAAACAACCAAAAATTTTGAGATCCTCATAATTTGGGTGCCATTTTAAACAAAGTTTCAATGGTATTTTAAAATTTCAAATATAAGAAGGCACTCTATTAATTAAATATATTGCATGATTTACAACATATGACCAAAAATGAAGTGGAAGATTCGATTGAAACATGAGGGCACGAGCAATATTCAAAATATATTGATGTTTACATTCAATTTGATCATTTTGTTGGGGTGTTTTGACACAACTACTTTAATGAATAATGCCTTTGGAATTAAAGGAATTGTGCATCATAAATTCAAGCCCATTGTCCGAGCATATACTTTTAATTTTGGAGTCAAATTGAGTTTTAATCATGGCAATAAAATTCTTAATATGTTGAGGAACTTCACTCTTAACTTTTAATTAAATCATCCAAGTAAAACGACTAAAATCGTCAACAATAGTTAAAAAATATTTATGATTGTAGATTAAACTTTGTTTAAAAGGCCCTAAATATCCATATGCAATAAATCAAAAATAAAAGTTGCTCTATTAAAACTTGGAGAAAAAGATAATTTTTTTCTTTGAAATATGAACTACATCGCGAGATTCATCATGATGTGTTGGAATAAAAGAAAATTGTTTGTGTTAAATATTAAGACATTGTTCAGAAAGATGCCCTAATCTAAAATGTCATAAGTTGGATGGGATGATTTCAGTGACGGACTCAGAAAATTTATGGTGGGGGGCAAAAATAATACACATTATTATCAAAATATATATTAATTTAAATTTAAAAATATAAAAGTGCACATTAATTATTTGAATACAAAAAAAAACCAAAAATTACATTAGCTGCTAACTTTCTTCGCTTCAAATCTTGAAGGTACTTCTCTTCTTGTTTTCATATTTTGAAAATATTGAATAATTGTTTCATTATCAACTTGATTGAATGTCTCTCTTTCTATATATGTAACCAAACAATCATTCAACCACTCATCTCCCATTCGATTACGAAGTCGACTCTTTATGATATTCATAGCAGAAAATGTTCTCTCAACTGATGTTGTTGCCACAAGTAGAATCAAAGCTAATTTCAACAAAATAAATACCAATGGATAAACAATATGCTTTTTTGTCTCAACTAACTTTTGAGATAGTCCACTGATTCCATTTATATTTGAGAATTGATCATCAAGACGCATATCCAATATAAAATTCTCTAGTTGACTATCAAGTGCCAAAAGTTGAGTAGAAGAGAATTCATGTGGATAAAATTCAGCTAAACGAAGCAACTTCTCCTTATCAAATGCAAAAAATGAGTCACTTAGATTCAAACAAGCTATACAAAGAAGTAGCTCGGTATTTACCTCTGTAAAACGATTGTTAAGCTCTTGAAGTTGTCTATCAATCACTTGATAAAATAATTCAACTTGAAAATGATGCAAGTTTGAGACCTTTTGGATTTTGCGCCTTGATCTTCCTTGTGTTACAAATATATCATTCATATTTGGAGCAAGAATATTGTGACTATCACAAAAATAGTAAAACTTCGTTGAGCAAAGAGGACCAACCATCGTCTCTTATACTTTGCAATCGTTGCTTGGACACTTTAATCAATGTCATAGCATTTATAATGTCTTGATCACTTCTTTGTAGAGCTTGAGACAACTCATTAGTAACTCCTAATATACTTTTCATCAAATGTAAATTGAATACAAATTCAAAAGATTGAATATGATTCAATAATTGGCATGCTTCAGCTCTTTGTTCAGGATTATTTCCATCTTCCTCAATAACTTCAAGAACTTCTACCACGGAAGAAAAAATAGAAATCAAGCTAAGTATTGTACCATAATGTGAGCCCCATCGAGTATCACCTGCCCTTTTCAATGTTGTTTCTTGATTTAAGCCACGCCCACTAGAAACATCTCCATTTTGTAATGCAACAATTGTCTTTTGCATTTGACCTTCACAAAGCATGTCTTTACATTTACAAGAAGCTCCAACAATATTGCACAAACTAGCAAGCAAATTAAAAAGTAGTGCAATTTCAACCTGTTTCTTTGCAACAACCACAAGTGCTAATTGAAGTTGGTGAGCAAAACAATGAACATAAAAAGCACAAGCATTTTCTTTTAAGATCAAACTTTTTAAGCCATTAAATTCTCCCTGCATATTAGTAGCTCCATCGTAACCTTGTCCACGTATTCTTGCTAAACTTAAATTATGCTTTGTTAATAAAGATTCCAAAGCTACTTTTAACGACAACGCATTTGTGCTAGAAACATGGACAAGGCCAAGAAATCGCTCCATTACAATCCCTTCTTTGTTCACATACCGCAAACAAACAGCCATTTGCTCTTTAACAGAAATGTCTCGAGCTTCATCAACTAAAACAACAAATAAATCATCTCCAAGATCATCAATAATAACTTTAGTAGTTTCACTTGCAGCAGCTCTAACAATATCTTTTTGAATTTTAGGTGCTACTAGCTTAAGATTTTCACGAGCATTTTTGAAAACACGATCAATCTCTATATTATGTTGAGCAAGAAAGTCAAGAAGCTCCAAAAAATTACCTTGATTATTTGAATTGTGCGATTCGTCATCACCACGAAAGGCCAATCCTTGTCGCAATAAGAACCTGATGCACTCAATTGTTGCTGTTAAGTGAGTTCGGTAATCTCTTTTAGCTTGGTCTGAATGCTTTTGAAAAACAACTTCAATATGTTGCTTTTGCTTCATGAGTGCTTCGCATTTTCTTCGAGTTTGATTATGAGCACTATCATGATTTTCAACATGTGTTTGTAATCGCTCATTCTTTTTCCAATTTGAAAAGCCCTCTTTTACAAAAGCATCACCACTCGCACCATCAGGTTTCATAAGATAGCAATAGAGACAAAATACAGCATCTTTTGAAATACTATATTCCAACCAATTGCCAAATTCATCAAACCAATAAGCATTAAATCTACGGAGAGAAGTTCCAAAATATGTTTGTGGAAAATCATGTTCTCTTGGTTGACAAGGACCTTTTTGCAAATAAGCTCGTCTAACTTCATCTCTGTCATTTGGATCATAATTTGAAATTTTGGGTCGTTGTCCAGGATCAGCTACCAGACTTTCCACATTGAATTCTAAGAACTTCTTTTTATTAGAAGAGACTAATGGAGTGACTTCAGATTCTAGTGGTATCTTTCTTTTGAAATATTTTTCCATTACTATTTCTAAAAATAAAAATATATATTCTAAATTAGTAAATTGATCAATTCACTTTAAAAATTTATATGCAATCTAATTACATATAATAGAATAGAACGAAAGATAAACAAATAAATAATAAGGATCACTAAATTGAGAATAAAATAAAATATATAAATTCATGAAGAGAATAAAAAATAGATTAATACCTAAACTATAATTGTTTGAATTAAAATTTGCAATTGAAAATATCAAAAAGAGAAACAATAAAATTGAAAGATACATAGACTCATAGAGAGCTATATAAAATAAAATAGAGAATTTAAAATTTACCTTTTGATGAAGAGAAGATGACCACTAGACAAGGAATAGAAAAAGAATATTGAAAATATGAAATTAAGAAAAGGGTTTAAGAGAATAAATGAGTGACGGCTAAGATTTAAAAACAGAAGAAGACTAAATTTAATTAGGTTAACTAATAGTCAAAATCATAAAAAGATAAAATGGGTTTAGACTTTTAATAATTGGGCTTAATTTATTTGTAGTGGGGTCATTTAAAATTTAAAGTGGAGGCATATTTTATATATATATATATATATATATATATATATATATATATATATTTTGGATTTAAAAATATCAAATGTCACTGGGGGCAAGTGCCCCCCATTCATGAAGGTGGGTCCGTGCCTGGATGATTTGTGTTGAGTGTATGAAATTTATTTGGCTTATGTGGGAAGAAGGTTGAATTTGGATGGCATTTTCAAGAACATCTAATCCATCTCTCATTCTACCTATACCAATCATCTTCAACCTGTTGAATTCTTGAAAGGTGCAAGATAGATGAGAGAAATTAAGTTCACAATTAAGCATTTGAGTGATTTTGGAGACGAAAATTAAATTAAAATAGAAATAATAAAAATAAAGAACATCATGAATAACTAAAGAAAAAAATTTTCAAAATGCCTTTATAATGAGCAATGACACTTGAACCATTAGACATATGAATATTTGACATAAACAAAATTGAGAGCATATGAATATTTCAAAATCCCTGTTTTAGAGCATAAACCTCCTCTTGAAGCTTAGCAATTTGAAGAAGATCAAATTAAGAAAATTGTTCTCTCAAATCTGACCAAACCAAACAAGCAGTGGATAAATATTTGACACTTTGTGTGATAGAATGAGATAAAGAGTAAAATAACCAAGAAAGAACGAGACTATTGTAACATTTCCAGTGCGGATATAGAGAATTATCAGTTGCAGGGAAAGAAATTGATCCAATAAAGATCCCATACTTGTTTTTGGAAATGGCAGCCATAGAGAAAGAGCGACTCCAAGAGTAGTAGCTAATTTCTATTAGGACATGGGTAACAAGAATAGAAGTTAGATTCTCACTGGGGGTGTATGTAGTAAGGGCTGGTGGTGTCAGCAGCAACATTGATGGGAGAGTTCGTCACTAGTGAGGAAGGGGAAGAAAGGAAGGAAGAAGACCACTTATTTGAGATAGATGTTTTGGGCATGAAAAAAGTTGGGTATTGGCAAAGCTTATGTTAAAGCTCTAATACCATAACAAAAATAAAGTAGGTGGAGAACTTTGAGGTAAAAGTTGTAAAATTGTATTTTCATTCTTTGATTTATGAATACCTAAGATATGTATACATGCTAACTTGTACTATAATATACACGGCTCATCAAATCTTATTAATAAATCTTCAAAAATGATTCTAATACTAATAGAATGATGACTCACTCAACTAGCAAATTCTAGAAGAAGTAAAAGAAGAAAATAGCAAGACGACAAAAAAAGAGAGATAAAAGAAACATCATTTCATTTGCTATGCTTTATTAATAGTGGGTTAATTGGTGACAATTTTTTTTTCTTCTTGGGTTGATTGTTGTTTATATTCTGATACATAATTTCTTTAAATTATATTTGATGAATAGAATGAAAGAGACAAAATTTTGAAAGGTTGGAGAAAAAACTGTGAATTACATAATATTTTTTAATTATTTAAAATATTTGAAAATTACATGAACATCTTTAAGGGATACAAACTAAATTGTTTATTTGAGAAGGCAACTCTAAATAGTTGTCTTGTATGGTAAATCAAAACATGGATGAAAGACTTTTCTTTCACAAGTAATATGTTAGATTTCAAATTTTAATCTATGTCAAAATTGATTAAAACATCAATATAAAAGAAATAGGAGATAGAGCATGGGACATGAGGTCCATGTATGTGTCTCCATACTGATCTCTTATGATGACAACGCCAAAGAGAGTGACTTAATACAATCATTTGACATATTTACACTTATTTTGTATGAGATTAAAGTAATAAAATAGAGATCTAGCATACGATTAGTGTTGAAAAACGGGCCAATCCGATCCATCTTGTATTTTTTCCGTCTCGTCCCACCAAAAGCCAGTCATATACCCGCCTAATGGCGGTTTTCCTACAAATAACCTTTTGTTACAAAGAAAAAAATGCAAAAAAATAAACAGAACTACAAACTTAAATTTCTTATGCAACAAAAAAACATAGCAGCGAGATTAAGAAAAAAAAATACAGAAAATATTTAACAACTTGAAAAACATAAAGAGCTTTGTTAAATATTTAACATTGCAGAATTCATGGGAGGCAGATGCAGCCACGGGAGATGGGCGCGGCAAGCATGGTGAGCACAGTAGCATGGTGAGGGCAGCGAGAAAAAGTGCAGATCTAATTTACTTTTAGTCGTCAACACATTATTTTAGTTCGAGGATTTTTATCTCTTTTTTTTCCTGATATGGGTATTAGATTTGGTTTAGGTGCGTTGTTGGGTTAAAAAAAAAAGAGGCGAACACCCATCGAATTTGCCTTTCTTCCGTAGCAAAGTCCATAGGCCGAAACAGCGCGGATTAGATAGGCATTTTTTTAATAGGTTCAAATATCTATACTACTACATTTTGAGGATTTAGTAACATTTTTTTTAACATTTTTTAAAGTGTTAGTAATGGTCATAAAATTAGATATTAAATAACATTTATTTATAAATGTTAGTAAATATATTTAATTTTTACAAAACTTCCTAAAAGTGTTACCTATTGTCAGTTAAAAATCACTACTAAATAAAACAAATCTGATGGGTAAATAGAAACCATTTGCAATCATTCTCACTCCTCCTCACGCTGTGAATACACTGTAAACCCCATCTCGCTCCTCCTCAGACCTTAATCATCTCTTGCTCTACCTTCAGATTCAAATTCTCGATTTCACTCTCCACTGCGCTAAGTATTTTCTCTCTTCATTAATCTTTTTCTATTCACGGAGTTCTTCAATTTCTCAACTATTGCTGATTTCGATCCAGATCTGAATTATCGATGCTCGTTGTTGCTGCCTCTGCTCGCCGCATTAGCTATCGTCATTGTCACCGTAGATGTGCAGTTAGGAAATCCGTTGCTCCTGACTTTGTAGTCATCGTAGAACCGCCTTCGATCTCGGTCACCACCTTCATGCATCGTCTCTGTCCCCGCAAACGCGAACATCGCTGCTGATGACCCCACGAGAAAAGTGGGTTTATTGGACTCGTCGAAAGATGTTCTGATTTCTCATTTATTGTTGCAATCTGCTACTTTCTTCGTAATTGTTTCTAAGAGTAAGTGATTTTCTAGATTTATAGTTAAATTTGATTGCAGTTCTAAAATTGGATACTGAAATCCTGCTTGATCTGACATTGCTGTTGATTCATGTTGTTATTGTTATGGTTGGAATTCAAATTTGAAATCTAAAATTCCTTTCATAGATCATATCTGTGTTACCATGGTAGTAATGTAAGTAATGCAAGAGTGTGATCTATAAACACTTCAGCTCATTTTTAACCTTTTTGCATCAAATTAAGAATAAAAAAACCAACATCATAAACATATAAATGTATTAATTAACAATTAATTAAGAGAGCACCAGTGCAGAGTTTTATTTTATTTTCTAAAAATCTATTTTGATACTTATATCATCATGCTTGTTCTTCTAAAAGCTTAATAGTTGGATAGAGGCATTTTAATGATTTTATAACTAACATGCAGTTTCACAAAGAGTCTATTGGAGTTGAAGCTTAAGCAATGCATATGTTCAGTTTATCTTCTTTGAAGTTTAATTTATATTTAATCTTTTTTCAAGAATGGTAGGCAACAATAATCGAGTTTAAGATTAATTGGTCAAAGAGACTTTGATACTATGTCATGAGTTATCTCTCGAAAAAGTTTATTGGTTTAAGCTGTAAGCTAAAGTCTCAAGAATGAATTTAGTGTGTAATGAAGTTAGTATTGTTTGCATTCAGCCAGTAAACTATCTCCTATTGCATTTGGATTTTCTTTTTTAGTTATTTCATGTCAGTAAAATTTTATATAAGTTATCTTCTTTTTCAAATAGTCCACTTGATATAAGTGCTGCTGAAAGATCACTTGACTTTATGTATGGATGGTAAGTACAAATATTAATATTAATACCCATGCTTTTAAATTATTGATTGGTTCTTAGAATCTAAGTAAAACAGTTATTTGTTATTTTATATAGGTTTATGGAACCTTTGACAACAGGAGATTATCCAGAAAGTATAAAATCTATAGTTGGAAGTAGATTTCCTAAGTTCTCTAAAGAGCAATCTAAGCAACTCATACATTCATATGATTTCATTGGATTGAACTATTATACCACCAACTATGCTTCCAATGCACCTAAGCTATTGCCTGCAAAACCAAATTATGCCACTGATTCTAATGTCAACTTTGCAAGTAATTAAAGACTATATATATATATATATATATATATATATATATATATATATATATATATATATTAGATTTTATTAATGGTGTGTAAATTGTTTCTATAATAATGTCAGCCGAACACAATGGTGTTCTTATAGGTCCAAGGGTATGTATATGTGTAGCAAAATCAAATTTAATTTTGCATTTCAGTTTATGTGGTTTTTTTTGCAAGGTTACTGATTTATTTTTATATGAAGCTTCTTTGCGGTCGGGGACAAGAATCATTAGTGTTTATTTTTGGTGTGTCATAGTATTCTAACACTTATCAGCGTGAAGATTTGTGTTTCTTGTTGTCTATTACTAGTGTTTAGTTTTTGTCACCATATCTTACTTTGACTGGTGCCACCATATCAGCGGTTATTTGTGGTGTCACTTGGCACTTAATGACATAATACACTCCGTTGAATGAGCAAAATATATACTCAAAGGATCTGAACTTGTTCAAGCTTCTTCTGGTTACTCCCCTAGTCCCCTCCCCTTTATAATTTCATATTATCTTCTTTATTATTGTTATTATTATTAAAAAATCATTACTATATCAGCTAATTTTAGCCAATATTATAGTGAGTTGTTAATTTTAGTAAATATAAAGCCCATTGATCGTAAATTTTTGTTGAATTTAAGTTTTAAATATTTTTTAAATTGAATTTCAAATTTTTTATGATTGCATATGCCCTCCCACCATCATTTTCCATGCTTCAAAGTTTAATGTGGGTCAATTCTTAAGCATTTATTTCTGATTTCTGATTGACACTGCTTCTATATATGGCTCCGAACAGGCTCTGGGAGAAGCCATTGCTGAAACCATTAAACTTGGTCTCACAAGCTCCAGGGATGAACTTTTCATCACTTCTAAGTTATGGTTATCTGATAACCATCCCGATCTTGTTCTTCCTACTCTATGTAAATCACTTCAGTAAGACCTACTTAATTAGTTTAATTAAGTTCAATAATACGAATGAATAACTTATGGACTTGTGGTAATTCATATGCAAGAATCTTGGATTAGAATACTTAGATCTCTACTTAATTCATTGGCCAATGAATGCCAAGCCTGGATTATTTAAAGCCTCTTATCATGATCAAAATGACTTGGTGCCATTTGATTTAAAGGGAGTCTGGACTTCACTGGAACAATGTCACAAATTGGGGCTTGCAAAATCAATTGGAGTCAGCAATTTTTCTATCAACAAACTTCAACATTTCCTTTCTTTCGCTACAATTCTTCTTGCGGTTAGCCAAGTATATATTTTTTTCACAAAATTTTTAATTTATATGTATTCAGATTAACATATTTTGGATCACTATTAATAAATGGAAATACTAAAAACACATAACAGGTTGAGCTAGAGGATACAACATTGTTTATTTTACTAAAAACTTATATATAAATAGTCAATTCTTAATATCATTGGTGAGTTAGGGGATACTACATCAAACCCTTCACATATTTGATGGTAGGCTACCAGTTATAGTTGTGTCATTGAGAACTTTTATGGTAACACTGTTTACACTCACATATTTGGCTTTATTATATTAACATTCCAGAACTTGGAGTGCTTAGCTAGAGGTTAGATGCTGATAACTATAAAACAAATTCAGAGCTGAAAAAGATTCATGAAGAACACGGTTACTCCTATATGGTTTTGTTATGCCAATGTTTATTTTCACAATTTCATGTGCCACACTCTCATTTAGAACTAACTCCTAAACTCAAAACAAATAACTATATGCAAATAAGAATGAATAAAATGCAAAAATATGACTTTATGAAAATTCTTGCTGTATGTTAATGCGTGCCTCTTTTACAGATTGACTTGAAGCACATTTTCTGCAAGATGTTTGTGAGGTCTACCCAGAAAAATTGTCAAACTATGAAGAGAAGATCAAAAGCTTCTTTGAAGAGCATCTTCACACCGACGAAGAGATCCGCTATTGTGTTGCTGGAAGTGGTAGGTACAATTTTACTTTGTTTTTCATTGTTCTCCGTCAATACCTAGTGGTAGGTAAAGAAAGGAGGACTAATCATCTTATTTGCTGGAATTTTTCTGATTGTTAAACTTTTTGTTAGTTGTATTATTGTACATCTCTTAAGAATTAAGGTGATGATTTGCTATTTTTTTGTTTCATGCTTGTTCTGATTTATTTTTTATTTTGTTCCAAAAAATTGCTTGCAGAAGAGTAGCATTATCCTAATATGATCATAGGGTGCGTTTCAATGTTTTAAACTTGTTTATAATAATAAAGAACAAGAAATTCATTTTGTATAACTAAAATTTTCTCACTTATGTGTTTGAAATGTTTAGGGTCTTAGAGAGAAAGTGGCAACAGCACTTAGTGCTCCATCTGCTACAAAACACTGGGAACATCTTCAGTTGTGCTAGCTGAAGTTAAAGATGTACCACATTTAGCTTTTTCTCATCGTTCAGTGTATCTTTGATCTAATTCACAACAAAACTGATTTTTTATATGGAATGTTCATAAAGTTTAAGTGCTATAAGTATTTTTTTTCTCATTTTATTTGCATTACGAAGCAAACTTGTACAATAATTATTGATTAATGAAAGAGGTTATAAAAATTTTATTTTGTGAATTTGCGAATTTAATAAAATATTTTATGTTGTAGTAATTAATTTTAGTATATTTATATTGTGTATAATATAAAATAAAAAATAGTATAATATAACTAAAAAAATGTTACTAAAGATCTTTTGTAACATTTTTTAAGTGTTATAAAAAATACCTATAGTAATATTTTTTTAAGTGTTACATAAAATATCTATTGTAACATTTTTTTAAGTGTTACAGAAAGTTATCTATGGTAACATTTTTCTAAGTGTTACAAAATATATATCTATTGTAACATTTCTTTAAGTGTTACCAAGAAAAGTCTATATATTGAAACATTTCTCATAATATTACTATAGAAGTAATATTTTTACTAAATATTATTAAATCTTTAGAAAAATATTAGTAAAACTCTTTAGTAACATATGGTATATTTAACATTTGTTAAAATATTACTAATATATATAGGTAATATTTTAATATAATTTGATAATTTAAATGTTAGTAAAAGTCAATTATGTAGTAGTGTTAATTCGATTTATTATTATTATTATTGTTATTATTATTATTATTATTATTATTATTATTATTATTTGCAATTTTAGTGTGCCAATATATGGCGATTTGCGGCACATTTGTCACTCCTATATGTTATATAGGTGTGTTACGGCCTGGCCCAAACTCACGCGGGTCAACCCGACCCGAGTTCTAGCCGGCCCAGTACTCCACCCGACCCGGACACGCGTCCCGTACGGCTCGCCCGCAGCCGAAGGACAGCGCCCTTGAGGGTATGGGCCTGACCATTGAAGGGGGCCCACTACTGACATGTATATAAGGGGGAGACTGGCTCTCCCCCCAAGGTACGTCACATTCACACACCATTTCCTCTCCGCCTGCACATATTCTGACTAGGGCGTCGGAGTGTCTTTGCAGGTGGCACCCCCTCCATACGAAGTGCTCGGGACCTCGCTCCCCCAGGACCAGGAAATTACGACCAAACGAGTTTCTCCGCTAACCGAAGCGTTGACCTCAGGATCCTGATCCGAACCGTCCGGTACCCGACCTACCGAACAAGGTGTTTGGCTTGAATTTAAATGTATTTTTTACTTAGATAGATAATATTTGTAAGATTTTTAGTGTTATATTCCTCTTATTTTATTTGAACTTAATATATATTTATAAATAAAATAGGATTCGTATAAATAAAATTTGAATGGTTTTCTTATATATAAAACTCTAATTTCTTGTTGAATCCTTGAATAATTTATAATTATTTTGTTTTTTTGGGTCGAAAACGTCGTTCGAAATAATAATAATAATAATAATAATAATAATAATAATACATATATAACTATATACAGTTGAACCCGATTACTACATATGTGATCTGAATTCTTCAATCTTCAGTATCTAGATTCTAGAAGAAGATGGGAAAAATGTTCTCTTCATGATTATTATTATTATTATTATTATTATTATTATTATTATTATTATTATTATTATTATTATTATTATTATTATTATTATTATTATTATTATTATTATCATCGTTCTTTTACTTCCCGGCACTCATCTTTTTTCCCATGATTCCTGTCGTGTCTCTTTTCATATTCATAATATGTATTCGGCTTGCACATCATTTTCCATGCTTCTTTAATTTCCATACTGCTATGAAATTTCCACCTTGACCCAAGAAAATTGAAATATAATTAAATTAAATTCTTGAGTCCACCATTACAACTAACTTCTATCCTTTTAGCACTTAGCAGGTTACATCCTAATTGTCAAGAGGATATTATAATCAGGAGCGTGCTATTTCATCAAATTTGTGGTGAATATGCCAATCTCACAAAATAAATATCTTGACGATATCCAATAATTCATCCAATAATCCTTAAAATTATTGGATAAACTAAGGGTATTTTTTTTGGCACCTTATTATCATACGTATACTAGGATAAATTAATAATATTATAGACTTTTATAACTATATAACTATGTATCTTTATCAGTTCACAGATAGATGGTTTATGATTGACATACATATCTGTGTAATATTAAATTAAATAATAAACTTATCAATTAAAATATTTTCTTATTAAAATGTGGTCATAATCAGAGCTTTGGAAGTCAGGATTACTTACATTTTTCCATACTTTAATTTATTTAAATATCTAATTAAAGTATAGGTAATTAATAAATAATATAAAATACTGATAATGATTATTTCCAGTTAAAATATTTAATAATTTTTAAATAAGTGAAATGTTTAGTATATTAATACCTATAGAGAATAATATAAACATATTTCCTTTAATTAAATATTACAAATAATGCATTAAAAGTCGCATTAACAAGTATTAAATAATTTGATAAAAATTATAATCATATCATGAAAATCTCAAGGAATTTAATAATCTACATATTTTATTATAATAATAATTATTTGTCACTTTATAGTAAAAATATTATTTAAGATGTTTTCTGCTTTTTACATATTATGATCGAAAATATAATTAAGAAATGTATAGAACATATTATATATTTATGAAAGCGAAAAATTTTTAGTGAGAAATATTGAAAAGAATAATAAATAAATAAATTCATCTATTAAATCATCAGTAGAAATATATTTCGCTTATTTCCTTATAATACAAAATTATTTTACTAAAATACTATTTTTCTTTATTTTTTCATATAGTTAAAAATTAGTTTAGTAACATCATAATAATATTCTATTAAAGAATATACTATCTTATAGAATTTCATACTTATACATTGTATAATATAAGAATACATATTTTTGAAATTTGGCTGTTTCTTTCCTTAAGAAAAAACATAGGTAACTCAAATATGTTAAACTGATTTTTGTAGTGATGATTTTTTTTTTTGGCTAAAAGATATTAATAAAAATCACTAATACTCTGACATATTAATATTTATATAATATATAATATTATTATATAAACAAAAAAATAAATGTATAACAGATTATTCAAACATAAAAATGATATCATTTATAATTTTTCAAGAAAAACCTGTCAAGAGAATAAATTATTTAGAAGAAGCAAATTAATGGGATAGAATTTATCAACCTATACTTGAATTCTATCCTATGATACATGAATATTGATATGGACACATAGGTACAGAATATATAGAGAATATATAGACACGTAAATTTAAAATTTTTATTAGATATATTGTAATAATATTTTGATATTTTATTAATATTAAAATATAAATTAAAATTTTAATTATTTTTAATATTTTTTATTTTTTTAAATATAATAATTAATAATAAATATTATTTTTAAACTCATTTTAAAAATATATGTTAAAAAATAAAATTAAATATACTGATATATGATGATATTTAAATATATTTAAACGTATTTAATTCTTTTTTATTTTTTAAATACAATTTAAATACAAAAAATACGTATTTTAAATAAATATCATATTTAAAATGGGTTCGTAACACAAATCAGATAATTGTCCATCTTTGATAGATTCTATCTAACTCGCAACGAAACATGTGATGTCAAGTGCTTCTTAGCTGCTCGGGTTTTAACTTGTAGATCATGTGGTAACAAATTAGGTATTCGAAAATAAAAAATTAGCAATGTCATCTTTAAATATAGATATAGCAAGATAAAGACAAATATTTTCAATTTTAAAAATATAAATTTTTTTTTATTTAAGTGGTATGTATATCTCAAGATACAGTATAAACTATTTTATACTTTAAAAATTTAGCCAATATATATTTGTATAGGTTCATAATTAAATTTTTATAAAGAATATATAAAATTTTTAAAATTTTAATATATTTATTAAAATAACTTTTATTAATTATAATTTTGAATATATGCTTTTATCTTTTATGGCACATATTACCTGCATTATGCATTAGCGGTACCTATATGTGGCCCTTTCCATGCCTTCAAAATCATGCAAAGGCAAAGCGCCACGCCTTCCCAGTTCCCACTAGTTCCATTCATCACCGTCGGTGCCTTAACCCTTCACGCATTCCCATCCACCATCTGATCCAACGGTGCTTACGCAAAAGGAACACTAACCCTTAAAATATGACAACACAAAACACTCCAAATCCATGTCCAACAATTCCCTTTATTTAATTTCTTCCCCACTTTCAATCTTTTATTAATTAAGTTCATATTATTTTTCTCCTTTTTTGAAATCTTCTAGGCATATTTCTCTCTCCTGCTCAAGTCTAGTCTAACAAACTGACTTTACAAAGTTGTTCTTTTTTTTTTTTCTCCCCCACAATTAAATTAATTATTCCCCACCTTTGCATTTCTTTTCCCCTTGTTTTGACCATTACTCTCTTATCTCTCTCCTATATAATGTTCTCAAATCCCCATCTCTCTCTCCTCATCCTCTGCTTCGTCCTCTTTCTTCCCTTTAACCTACGTTGCTTCTAAGCACTTCTTTCAATTGAAAAAAAAAAAAAAAAAACACTTGAAGTCTTGAATCATATTTGGTTCAATTTCATTCGCAAGTCGTCTTCTTTTTCTGTTTCTCTTGGCAAATTAAAATGGACAAAATTATTAGTGTGGTACAAAAGAGGCCTAGAGATGAATTAGAAGGGGAAGTAGATTTTGAAGAGTGCTCAAACACAAAGAGGAACAAACAATACAACCACATACTGACAATTCTTGAGTCCGAGGAAGAGGAATCTACACAAGATATCTCTCCTTTGATGACAACCCTCCAACAAGAAATCACTTGTACACCTTCCAACAACAGCCACCAATCTCAAGGAAATGACCAAAATACCCTCCACACAACTAACCCAAATGACCAAAATACCCTCACAAGTATTCATCAGGAGGAGGAGGAGGATGATAAGGAGAGGGTCATGAGACACCTTCTCCAAGCCTCTGATGATGAACTTGGGATTCCAAGTAGCGGTGATGAATATGGGTCAACCCTAGATTTTGGTGAATTTGGATTTAGTAGCAATAACAACGGAGAATATGGAGAGGGTGAAAATAATAATGGATTTTCTTCATTATGTGACAATTTGTGGGAGCTTGAAGATGAGGCAGCTAACTACTATACTTTGTTACAATCTGAACTCTTTCTTTGGGAACAATAGGAACTCAAATTTAGAAAGAGGGAGAAAGGAAAAAAAATTATACTAGTGGGCGGTTATTACATAGAAAATGGTAGCAATTTCTTTGGTTTTTTTTTTTTTTTTCATTTTTTTTAAGCTCTCTTTTGTAAAGATTATGGGATGCTTTTTTTTATTATTATTATTATTATTATTATTATTATTATTATTATTAGCAATACTACATAATTAACAAATATTATTATTTTTTATCAATATTTAACCAGTAATAATTTATACTTATAAATATAAGAGATTTTACATATAAAAAATATATAATTTATATCTATATTTATTAAAATTTATACACATAAATCAATACAATTTTTATTTATATTTTTTAAAATTTTTATATATAAATTAATAAAATTTATTTATTAAAAATAATTTAATAATTATATAAATTAAATAATAACAAAATATACTAAAATTTGTTACTCTCTAAAAATTTTATTACTATTATTATTATTATTATTATTATTTCCTACCATTAGGTAGTGCCCCTTAAACTTAGCAAGTCAGAATTCTGAGTCTACTTCTTCCACACTTTCACAGTAACAAATTAATTAGTCCATCTCCAAACACGAATTTATCCTAATTTTTATTTATATCTCATTTGTCATAAAAAATAATTTTATATTAATTTTTGCGTCACAAACAATAAATAGGAATTTAAAGTATTTCTCTTCTCTATTAAAAGGAACTAACTTTAGTTTCTGTTGTAATTTTAATTAATTAATTAATTAATTAAAATACTTAAAATTAATATAATTATTTTTTAAAAAAATATTATTTAAATTTATAAAATTAAAAATAATTTACTATTAAAAGATATGAATATTAATAATTTACTATTAAAAGATATGAATTTACTATCCAGACGGCGCCAATGTACAAGATGTCTCTGGTACGGGTTGAGAGATGGATCGAGAACTTGCAGATTGAGGCAGATACCGGATCACTTGCCTAGAGCAATGGAGGGTGGTACCTGCAAAGACACTCCGACGCTCAAGTCAGAATGGATCTAAGAGGTAGAAGGTGTGAGGAATGAATGAATACCTGGAGGGACCTGGGTCCTCTATTTATAAGTGATGGTGAATATCTTATCTTATCTTATTTGGCTAAGATAAGGGAGACGTTTGAATTATCTTATCTTATCTTATCTTATTTGGCTAAGATAAGAGAGACGTTTGAATTCGAAAGTTGGTTAGGAGCTCTAGTGGGCTGGTTCCGGGCCTTCTGGAAGGGCGAAGGGGGTCGGACCCTAGTAACCGAGTTCGGGGACCGTTCTGGGTGTAGGATCCGTGGGCCGGATCTGTAACAATATATAATAATAATACACAATATATAATTTGGGATTACACTAATTTAGTGCAGGGACCCAATTAAAATGAAAAAAAATATAAAAATTTAATTAAAAATTTCGCAAAACTATAGATACCAACAGAATAATTAAACCTTTTAAATTTTAAAAATAAAAATAACCAACTCAACAAAAAATTATTTTGTAAGGTATAAAAGTTAAATTTATTTTTTAATGTAAATAAATTTAATTAATTATAATTTAATATAATAATATAAATAATATTCAATATTAATTATGATATAAATAATTAATATAAATCATTAATTAAATAAAAATTTAATTTTTTAATCTAATTAATTATTATAATTATTAATAAATTAATTATGATTTAATTATTTAATTAATTATTATTTAAATAATTAATATAAATTATTAATTAAATAAAAATATAATTATTTAATATAATTAATTATTATGATTATTATTAAATTAATTATTATTTAATTATTTATTTTTATAATAACTTGCCAAATGACAAGTTATTATGGAACATTATCAATCCTCATTCATCTCAAAAGTTGTGCAAAACTTTTCTCTACCTTCTCTCCAACGGTAAGTTCCTACTTCGGTAGAAATAGGCTTTAACTTGGCTTAGGATTCGGTGGTCCCAGAACCTTTGGACCACTTAATGATCCCATTAGAAAACATATTTTTAGAATTTTTTTAACAATTGTTACATAGTCCTTGAACTAATTTTAATTACAAATTAATCCCATATATTTTATTTAATTATAGAAACTTTTTTATTTTATAAATTATTATTTTATCAATTATCTATTATATTTATTAACAATCAAATACAAAAACAACAACCAATTACATCCTCCATTGATTCTAATAAAGCTTTTGGCCATTCCAATCGATTAAAATATTAAATTTGATCTCGTGACGTTCGTCCATGGCTTCCAAATCGTGTTTCCTTGAAATTCAATCAACAATCGATTGAATGATAACTCAATCGATTGGATTACAGTGTATCACAAAACAATCGATTGAAAGTTGTAAGGTAGAATGGTTTTCGCTTAAACCAATCGATTGTTTATACTTTCCAATCGAATGAATGCCTCAAAACAATCGATTGTTTTTGTTACTCAATCGATTGAATTCACGAAAACAACATGGATTTGCCAAATACAATCGATTGGAAAGTGATGACATTGAAGTTTTAGCCAAATTCAATCGATTGGTAATGTAATCCAATCGATTGGAAGGTGATGAAGTTGAATTTTTTGCCAACTTCAATCGATTGGTAATACTACCCAATCGATTGAAATGTGTCCTGCGCCTATTTCAATCTTGTTATCTTTTTAGAAATTATCTTATTATTCATCTATCTTATCTTTAAAATTCTATCTTCAATTTTTTATGTTTTATTTTGATGTAGATAAACTAATCTTATCTTTTCCTTAATATTAACATTATAAATTGGTGAATAATCCATCACTAATTATTCAATCCCACGTGTATCATTTTCTTTGATTATAAAAAATTTAATTGTTTTTCTTTGGAACATCCATCTACTCGATATCCAATTTTTTTTTTAATTTTTTATCCGTCTATTTAATATCCACTATTTCTTCATCGTTAATCACCGTTGCAGCAATCAGCAAAGGTCCAATCAAGTTTTTCATTGTAGTGTTCAAAAAATAAACCATCGTATGGTTGATCCGACTCCAGATATAAAGATAATAGCATAAGAAGTCACAGATTATAGCATCGGTCCAGGAGTTTTGGAATATGCACAGTTTTTATGAGATATAAAGATAATAGTAGTAATCTAGATAGATTATAATACTTTAGTTATTGCGTATTTATTTGTTAGAGTTAGTGGATGTACTTCTTGCGAATTTTTTCAATGACTTCTTAAATAGATATGTATTGCTTCGTTGCTTTCGCAATTTTGCTCTATTTTTATGCACCGTATAGAGATTTAATTTAAAAACTCATATTTTTATAATGAAGTAATGTCATTTTCATTTATTATTTCAACAACCATCCCATACAAATATTATTTCAAACCGTTCTAGTAAGTGGTTTACTGGTTCAGTGGTTCAACCGAAAAAAACCATCTTAGAATAGAATAATAAATAATCTATAAATAAAAATCCAAAAATATAATTATAGCCTAGTAATTCAAATCACAGATTTCCTTTTAATTCAAATCAGTTTTCCATTAATGATCTCACTTAGCATCCCATGGAGTTCATCTCTGGCTTCAAATATTCTTTCTCTGTCATAGCTATCTACCACAAAGATAAGCCCTTGTGTGTTCCGAAAATAATGCCTCGGTTGAGAACTATTCGGTTTTTTTAATTAATTCAAACAAAAATAATGAACAATATGATCACACAGTGATACAAAATTATAATTAAAAAGCTAGATTAATCAAAAAATGATTACAATAGTTGATCACATAGTAGATGCAACTTCTATAAAAGAAGGAACAATCATAACAAATACTATTTATAATTAAAAAGCTAGATTAATCAAATTATGATTACAATATTACATAACATTTGTCCTCCACCTTCAGTTTCACTAATCTTATCCCTCATACTATGATCAAACTGCAAAAATATCACAGATACAACAGTAAATATCAACACTAACAGTGAATCAAAACCAAAAACAAAACAAGAATAAATCATTGAATCAGTAACAAGTGAGAAGCTAAAAATAGCAGCAGCCACCAATTTCTACTAAATATGATAGATTCCATGACAAATAGATCCTACTACGTGAACATGGAGAACCAAATAGATTCAATAAAATGACAAGCCTAACACATCATCTGTACTACGAAAGCATCTCATCACGAGTTCCCTGCTTCTTTTCAGTTCCATTGTCTGAAATCACTTCTTCCTGTACCTACTCCTCAATTTCCTGGCTATCCTCCATTGGACCAACTCTAAAACAAATAAATAGATGTTAACTTAAAGTACCCAAAATTATCTTACAGTTATAAGAAATCATATGCAAACAGCAACAAGAAAATAATCAAAAGCAAACTAATCATCGAAGTTAGAAAGGAAACAGTGAGGCTATACGCTATGCAACAAATTCTCAAAATTAGACAGGTAAACCAGGATCAACCAATGCCAAATTTTATTGAAATAATTTTAACAAGTTCAGCACAATGATTAATAGCAAATAAAAAGGCTAGCACTATCAACTCTCCAATTGCTCAATAACCTCCTTTCCTTCCCAACACATTCAAAGTAATCTCTAGCTCATCCCACAATAAGTTATATCAATTAGAAATTATCAAACCACATTCATTTTCTATGCAAAAACAGTTTTAACATGGAAAGCTTCATTGCAAGAATGCAAGTTGGTGTGCAGGTCCTTGGACAGCAAATCAATACAAATATTCAAGAAAAAGAAATATAATACAGCAACAACACAACAAAGAGTCAAAGAAACATTTAAAACACAGCAACAACACAACACCTATAGGAACATTTAAAACAAAGCAACAAAGAAAGAAATATCTAAGAACACCCAAACGAAGGAAACTTCAATCATAGCTTAAACCAAAATTCACAATCCCTTTAAATTGAAGCAGCAAGCAACTTGAGAACTAAAGCAAGGTTAACAACTAAATCAGTCTAAATTTAACAAAGATTAACTGAGCTAATTTAACTAAATATTCAATGATTCAATCCCAAACAAGAAAATAGTATAATACAGCGCAGGAGCAGAGCTAATCGATGATTTAAATTTCATTTTGAGTAGCACTAACAGAATCCAAAAAAAATTAATGTTCTAGCAGAATCACAAAAAAATCATTGAATCAATGTTCTGAGCAAAGATAATAAAAACAGATCAAAAATAAAAAAGAAAATGAAGCCATTGCCTTCGTGAGCTCGAGGAAGACGCACCAATTGTTGAATGAGGAAGAAGCGTGGAGCCGCAGACGACCGGACGAAGACACGATGGTGTCTGAGCGCAACGGCGGCGTTGAGTGAGACCCTTGCGGCAGTGGGGGAGTAACCTAGGGTTTCTGTTTTGGGGGTGGGGCGCTGTATACCTGTATCTGAATGAGGAAGAGGAGGAGAAGTGGGGAACCTGCGCGACAGAGGCTTCCACGTTTGCACGATGGCTGCGCGATGGAAGGGAAGGAAGGTAGCGATGGCTGCGGCATGATGGAGGGGAAGTGAGGGAGCATGTGGTGGCTAATCGAAGTTCCGACGGCGGCGGTAGCAGACGGTGGCTGGACGGACGACCAGGAGCTCGAAGAGAGGAGCCTGGACTGATTGTGAGAGAGGCACTGAGGGCTGAGGCAGATGCGCGTTCTGGATCTGGATTTGAGTTTGGAATCTCGAAGATGGAGTCTGGGTAGGGTTAATCAGTGTGCAGCACAATGAAACGCCAACGTTTTGTTCCTTTCTCAAATTACCGGCCGGTTCGACGATTTAATTGCGGTTTTGGAAATTGACGGTTTTAACATTTGTCCGAATCATTTTTTATAACGGTTCACAGTTCAACCGGTTCGACCCAACCAACCGGTTCTCATCCGATTTAACGGTTATCCAGCGGTTTTATCTCCAACGGTTATTACAGGAGGATCGGACCGCGTGCTTAACCTGTTCGTGGTTAAACCTGTTCGACCGGTCTGTCCAGGCCGATTTTCAGAACCCTGAAAATTAGGGATTTTGCTAGTGAGAGTGAGACTGAGAGTGAGCAAAAAGGGAGAGGGGCACTTTACCCGTTATCGCTAACCGGTATTTATTTGACAATTATTACATCTAGAAAGCATAAGCAGGACTATTGGAAGAATGTATAAAATCTCATTAATATAGTGAGAAAAAAAATACAAATACAGAACTGATTTTCTACCCAAAAATATTAAAGTTTATGGAGGTTGATAATTATCACTATCTAACTCAGCTGTCGCTTCGGTACACATGTCGCCATCGTCCGAACCGTTAGCTTCATTTTCTATAACGTTGTTGTCAATGTCCTTTTGCCAAGGACATGTTGTCTTCTTATGTCCTTCCATTTGACAAACACTACAATGTTGCCGCTTCTTCTTCTTAGATGGTTGTCCTGAGCCTCCAGTGGTTTGATGCACATACGGATTGCTACTTCTAGCTACACCTGACTGAGGTTGATTAGTGCCTTCGTCTGCAGCCTTGTAAGATGAGTACAATCTCATAATTATGTCACGTGTCTCTTCATATCTCTCTGGTACTTTAGCAGCAATAGCAGCCAATTGTTTAGAAAATTCCACCAAGGCACTTTGACAACTAATAACAATAGCATCCCTGGTGAACCCACTTGGATCATTGAGTGCTGATTTAACCTTTTTTGTCCATCTATCCAATACCAATGACCGGGGAATCTCACAGATGTCTCTGTCAACCAGAACTTTCACAATATGTTCGCAGGGAATACCAAATGACTCCATTCTTAAACAAGTACACATGAAGATAATTTCTTCTTGACGAAAATCAATGGTCCACATAAAATCGGGCCTCCCATGCTTACACACAATGTATTTTATGCAATCATCGGTATTATCTATGTTTAGCACCCGCATTGATCCAGCTCTAGAGAGAAATGGCCGAAAGAAAAGAAATATCTCATGAGTGTATAACTCAGCAGCATATCTCTCTAGCAGCTCTATACAAGTTTCCATGACGGGCACCCCACGTGTAGATTCATAATCAGCATTAAATTCTTTAAAGCGCATGTGTGCAACACACCTTTGAAAATGCTCTACAAAACTTGTCAAATCATACCGCGACCCCACATACCTTCCCACAACTGAGTGTAAACCTTCACATCTTGATGTAGTTCTAAAGCCAGTAAAGAATTTTCCTCTTAGATATGCAGTAGCCCACATATGACCAAATATCTGTGAGATGCTAATCCCTGACTTTAGCATGTTCATCATTTGCATAATATCTGCCTCTGACATTTTTCTGTGGGCAGGCAACATAGCACTGAATTGTGTATCCAATA
This sequence comes from Arachis ipaensis, assembly GCF_059453495.1. Taxonomy (NCBI): domain Eukaryota; kingdom Viridiplantae; phylum Streptophyta; class Magnoliopsida; order Fabales; family Fabaceae; genus Arachis; species Arachis ipaensis. The sequence continues at coordinate 43,645,286 of NC_142440.1, forward strand.
GATCATTGTTGTGTTCGTCAGAGAAATAAAAGATATGCCACCTTCCACTTTCTGGTACAAATTTAACATCCATTCGGGCTTCACATCCGGTTCTTGTTTCCAATCTAGGCTCCTTCTTCCTTTTTTCCATCGTGTAATATTTCTCCATCCTGAATCCTTGCCTATGACATACAAACTTTTGTTTGTAAATCTCGCCAGTACTATTCTTGAAGGTCTTGCTCTTCCTTGCACTAAAACCCTTCTACTTTGAGTACTTCATATAAAAACCAAATGCAAGCTGCAAAGTAGAAAAGTGGTATTTGCCAATTTCCTCTGCAAAATTCTCACTAAATTTCAAAGTTGTAATGTCTTGCACGGAGTCAACCGCATAAGCGGCTTCAAGGATATCTTCTAACATATCAGATTCAGAAAAAAACACTCTCTCAGTAAATTCATCTCTGAAATCTTGTTCGAATTCATTCTGTTCATCCACCATATCTTAGTCACTTACTAGCTCTTCTTGTTGGTTAAAGTCATCGTCCTCCTGGTATTGCTCATTCATCTCAGTGTCCGTAAATATACCTGACATCTTAAAAATGTCCAATGAAAAAAATTATTTAATACACACAAAGTCATATATTTTTATTTGTGGTAAAAGTTAAAAATTAAAAGTAAATAATATTTAAACTTTTTTGTTTAACAAAATTAAAATAAAGCACAAAAATAAGAATAAATTTGTATAGGAGTACATTCATTATGTTATAATTTTAATAATTAATGTAAATTTTAAAAAATTGAATAAATTTATATTTATTGTGATTACATTCAAAAGTGAATTATATGTATTCTTATAATCAAGAAATATACTTAACTTCTTTTATAATAAGTAAGTTTTTCAATAATTTAATGTATTAAAAAAATCTCATCTTTTTATTTATCCTACAAAATAAAAATTCATATTAATAGTTTTGAATAAGACAATTAAAATAAAATATAAAAATAAAGCTTGAATAAAAAAATACAAATTTTTTAATCTCAAAATATAAAATAGTTAAAAAATAAAAAAATTATTTAAATATGATTTTTTAAGACACTCTATAACTTAGATGAATAAATATTATTTTTAAAATGAATCATGATATATTGATACAAAACTTATTGTATGTAAATTTTTTTAAAAATTAATAAACCTTTCTCGTTAATAACAATATTGGAACTTAAATTTAAACGCTAATTGATATTATATATTGTATAGGTACTTAGAGTATATTAGAAAAGTACGTTAATAATTTGAAGAGAAAAATTATTAGTGTAAATTTATTTTTTTAAAAAATTAATCCTTATTGAACTATTCTACTTTTATTCCTTCAAAACATATCTTAATAAAAATATTTGTAACAATAATTTACATCCAATAAGAATATCTTAACGAGCAGTTACATCATTCTGTCATGGGGTAAAATAGGGGTAAAATAGGAAAAAAATAATCGACACCCAACCCTCTGTATTCCTAATATAAATTGTTATAGATAAGTATAGTTTCTTAAAATTTTGGGTTGTCCGGGCCACTACTCGCCCCTTCTAGGTCCGTCCCTGATTGCTAGCTAATTAATTAATAATAAAAAATAATAACATCTATTTACTTTTTAGTATTTCTCAATTTCTATGAATTAATAAAAGATAAAAAAATATTTTTTTCTTACACAATCAATTTCACGAATAAAGTATCGAAATGAATAATTACAAAATTAGAGATTCTATTCACTGACCTCGATTTTGTAATCAAAACGATGGTTTATTTTTTGAACACTACAATGAAAAACTTGATTGGACCTTTGCTGATTGCTGCAACGGTGATTAACGATGAAGAAATAGTGGATATTAAATAGACGGATAAAAAATTAAAAAAAAAATTGGATATTGAGTAGATGGATGTTCCAAAGAAAAACAATTAAATTTTTTATAATAAAAGAAAATGATACACAATTTCAATGGTGGGATTGAATAATTAGTGATGGATTATTCACCAATTTATAATGTTAATATTAAGGAAAAGATAAGATTAGTTTATCTACATCAAAATAAAACATCAAAAATTGAAGATAGAATTTTAAAGATAAGATAGATGAATAATAAGATAATTTCTAAAAAGATAACAATATTGAAATAGGCGCAGGATACATTTCAATCGATTGGGTAGCATTACCAATCGATTGAAGTTGGCAAAAAATTCAACTTCATCAACTTCCAATCGATTGAATTACATTACCAATCGATTGAATTTGGCTAAAACTTCAATGTCATCACTTTTCAATCGATTGTATTTGGCAAATCCATGTTGTTTTTGTGAATTCAATCAATTGAGTAACAAAAACAAATGATTGTTTTGAGGCATTCATTCGATTGGAAAGTATAAACAATCGATTAGTTTAAGCGAAAACCATTATACCTTACAACTTTCAATCGATTGTTTTGTGATACACTGTAATCCAATCGATTGAGTTATCATTCAATCAATTGTTTTGATAAACCAATCGATTGAATTTCAAGGAAACACGATTTGGAAGCCATGGACGAACGTCACGAGATCAAATTTAATATTTTAATCGATTGAAATGGCCAAAAGTTTTATTAGAATCCATGGAGGATATAATTGGTTGTTGTTTTTGTATTTGATTGTTAATAAATATAATAGATAATTCATAAAATAATAATTTATAAAATAAAAAATAGTTTCTATAATTAAATAAAATATACGGAGTTAATTTGTAATTAAAATTAGTTTAAAGACTATGTAGCAATTGTTAAAAAAACTCTAAAAATATGTTTTCTAATGGGACCATTAAGTGGTCCAAAGGTTATGGGACCACCAAATTCTAAGCCCTTTAACTTCTTGTCCGTTGGAATTGTTTTTAGAAACTCACATTTATTAAAAGATTAAAACATGCAATGACCATATGTAATTAAGAGTTATTCAATTATTTTAATTAAATTTTTAATATATAATTTTTATTTATAAATACTTCTGATAATATATGTTACAAATATCAAATACTTTTTGATATATAATTTTATCCTCATCTTAGCTTATATGTCTCTTTTAATTTGAATATATAAAATTTTATTGAAAATCACATTTGGATGCAACCTCATCCACATCATTACTATATATCTGTCTTTCCATTTATTATTATTATTATTGTTGTTATTATTATGATGTTAGGTTTTTTATTTTATGCATGATTAATGCCAACTTTGATCAAATTTTCGTGGTTAGTTTAGATAAATGATGAAGCATAAAAAAAATTTTAAATATACTTTGCCAGTTTAAATGTAGCGAATTCTTGATTAACGTGGTTTCTATCTTTTCATTTCTAGTTAATACTAAATTTTCACTTATTATAAAATTCCGACTCAACTAAGCAAATTAGAATAAAAGTATTTTTAAATTATTTAAATTAAACAATATATCCAAACATGATTTAATGAAATGGTTAAACAGTAACGAAAATGGAATCATCCCTACAAATTAAAGAAAAGTTCAAAAGATGTGTTATCTTATTTCAACGTAAAAACTGGAGGACAATACGATAATGTTTGTTTTTAGAGATCAGAATTGGAATGAAGAGATTGAGATTTAATATTGTATCTGGTGATTAGAAATTTAGAATATAAAATTTTAGTTCTTTCACTATTTTTAAAATATAAAGATACAAGAGATTGAAATTTTTGAGAACAAAAATTGAAACTTTAACAATATTTTTTTAACAACTAAGAATATTTTAGTAAATATTCTTATTTTATATTTATAATCTTGAATTAAATAGGATATTATAATATAACTCAATCCTGTATATTTTATACAAAATATAATATAGAGGCTTAGTTTAATTTCAGTCTCTTTTTCAAATACAATCTAGGAGTGTTGTATTAATTAATTGTATATATGAAGAAAAATCTTCCTATATAAAATTTCATATTTAAAGGTTTCTTTTAAGATGATTTAATTATATTATTTAAGAATGTCGCGGTGGATGAAAAATTTTTTTGGACTTCCTTGCATAATGTAACACCCTATTTTTCAGTACGTCATGATCATGTCATAATCGTATCAAAAGTGAGGTGTAGGTCCCTGACCTTTTGTCCCGCAAACATTTTCGTCCCTGACCATTGAAAAATACTTTTAAGTCCCTGACCTTCACAAAATTTGGACGGATCAGTCCCTGACGGAAACATTTGGATGAATCAGTCCCTGACGGAGGCATTTGAACGGAGGGACTGATCCGTCCAAGTTTTGTGAAGGTCAGGAACTTAAAAGTATTTTTCAATGGTCAGGGACGAAAATGTCCGCGGGATAAAAGGTCAGGGACCTATTTGTCCTTTTCTCTTTTCTTATTTACTATTTAATATTGAGCCTTTAGTTCGATATCGCGTTTCAATTCTTAAAAAATTTTCAAAAAATTATTTTTAGTAATTAAAATCACATATCAAAGATCTTCAAATAATAATAATAATCACATAATTATTAATAATAATAGATGCTATACAATTAAATTCAATATAAAACTCGAATACAATACCTATCCCTCTGAATAAAATAAAAAAAGCTAAAGCAACAAGGGCGAGGAAACTCTATAAAAACAACAGGAATCACAAGTAAATCTAGGGTTAAGTACTGTTTTCATCCCTAAGGTCTGGGGCGAAAATCAAATTCGTCCCCGACCTTTTTTTGTTATTAAAATCATCCCCAACGTTACAAAACATTATAAAATCGTCCTTTACTACTTCAATTTTATTATCTTGACCAAATTACCCTTTATAATTAATAAAAATAATATTAAAAAAAAAACAAAAAACCCTCCCCCCACCCCATCCCCATCCCCATCCCTATCCCCATCCCCGATGTTTCTTCCTTTCCCATCCCCTTCCTTCTGCTCTTTTTGGATTCCCCCTTCCTCCCCCTCCCCTTCCCCCACCTAAAAAACTCCAATTCTTCTTCTCTTCTTCAACAACAGCAACAACTAAATCTAACAGCAACGATTCTTCTTCTCTTCTTATGCTCTTTTCGAACTCTCCCTTCCTCCCCCTCCCCTACCCAAAAGACTCCAATTCTTCTTCTCTCTTTTAGCAACAGCAACAACTAAATCTAGCAACAACAATTCTTCTTCTCTTCTTCACCAGCAACAACAACAAATCCAGCAAATTCAACAATAACAAATTCGGCAGCAACAACAACCACAAAATAAATCACTAAAAATTTAAATTTGACAACAATTCAACAATCATCAATTGCACTTCAAATCCAAAATCAGCAACCACAGAAATTAAAAAGAATTAAAAAAATGTTTATGTTCTTCAAAAAAAAAGGAAGAACGAAGAAAATGAGGAACGAAGATGAATCCAAAACCCCCTAAAACAGCCAAACACCACCAACCCACGCTCTCTCTGCTAATGGAGAACATGCATTACGTCTTCCGAGACTTCACCAACACTCTCCAATCCTACGACTCTGAGCTCCGAACCGATCTTGGAAAGGGCTTCCACGTCGATAAGATCATCAACTTCTCTTCTCCGCTTCTTCGTCGTTCACGCCTTGCAAGCCAATCGCAGGGACAGAGTCACCGACTTCTTCACTGTCCATGGCAGTGACCTCTTGCAACGCTCACAGGATTGGACTCGCTGGTTCGGTGTGTTTTGCTATCGACGGAGACGGCGATGTGGGATTGGGCGGTGAGGTTGTGGACCTCATCGGGGAGAAGAAGGTAGAAAAAGAGGCGGGGCAGAGATGGTACGGTGGTGGAAAGAGAGAGAAGAAGAATTGGGGTTGTGGTTGGGAGGGGGATTCGAGAAAACGGGTAGGAGGAAGGGTAAGAAGAAGGGGATGAGAGGGATGAGAGGGAAGAAACTGAAGAGATGCAGGATTTGAGTTCGGGTGGGGGGGGTGGGGAGGGGACTGGGGAGGGTGTTGTTTTATTTTTTTAATATTATTTTTATTAATTATAAAGGGTAATTTTGTCAAAATAATAAAATTGAAGTAGTAAAGGATGATTTTATAACGTTTTGCAACATTGGGGATGATTTTAATAACAAAAAAGGGTTGGGGACGAATTTGATTTTTGCCCCAGACCTTAGGGACGAAAACAATACTTAACCCGTAAATCTACTAATCGTCCGCAATTTCAAACTGAGTCTTCGAACCTGTGTCATTGAAAGGGTAGAAGATTTTGGGGTGAGAATAAACCACACGTTCTCAGTAAGGAATGGAAATGCAATAAAAGTAATGATTAAGATGCAAGTAATTAACTTTACTTAATAAAACTATTTTTATCAAGCCTTTGAAAATACTTTTTAATTTTATTTTAGATAATTAATTACTTTTCTTTAAATTTTTAAAACTCAACATATTTCAATCACAAAACTTGTCATACCAACTATCTCTTAGCCACCTAATTAATTTTTAGTCACAACAACAGTTATTAATCACCTCAATGTGTTCACAAATCAATAGCACAAGTAAGGGATTTAATTCAACACACGAACAAGTCGCAATAAGACACACAACACAATCATAAAGAGGTAATACAATCAAACACAACCAAATGCATATGAGCAAACAATATGATGCATGTTTGTTCCTAGCGTAGTTAGACACCTTCGCATCACGGTTACCCGTCTCAGTTTGGCCCAAGGTTGTCAAACTCGCGAGTCTAAGTAAACTCGTGGAGCTGACCTAGACTTGACTCACAAGTTAACTCACAGACTCGTACGAGTTCACCTGTTATGAAGTTTATATATATCATACATAATGTATATTTACTCAATTCTAACCCTTCAAAATTAATAATATCAATCTTAAAGCACATAATAAATTAAAATAATAGCATACATTATAACAAATACTTTAAAATACACATTTAAATTCTCTATAATTATTCTTATACAAATACAACATAGAACACACAAAATTAAAAATTCTAAATCTGTAATACTAAATCTTTAATTGAACATTGAACAATATCAAATAATCAAATTAACTCTAATCAAAATAAGTAATTACTAATCAACCATGAATGGATGAACCATCTGGCCATCTAAAATAAACGATAAGCAATAGGCTAAAATTAGAAGCAATAAAATTTAAAAAGCAAAAAAAAAAAAAACTAAATCAAGAACAAAGAAAGGGCAAAAGGCATATAAAAAATAGATGATACAGAAGAAAAGAAGGGGCAAAGTCTCAGGAACAACAGATCGAAGACAAGGGTGCATTAGGCAGCGGTGGTGAGGATGCAGCAGCAGCACGAAACAACGGCGACAAATAGTCATGGATTTCATGACGGTGCAAACCAGAACAGAGATAGGACTGTAGGAGAAGTAGTCAAACTTGTGAATGGTGATAGCATGATGGAGTTGCGGATAGTGGAAATATGAAGAAATACAAAGCAAAGGGAAACATAAGTAAAATTTACAAAGACAATGGCACAAATCAGAGCAGAGGTAACAGACGCAGGCAAATAATGGCAGCTCGATGGGGAACGACGACTGCGGTAGAACATGGAGAAAGTGAGTCTTGAGAGAAACGACGCAGATGAGTGAATTGTGAGTGAGTTTTCTTCATTCTTTGGGAGTGTTATCGTAACCCTAATAAAAAAGTGTTTTTTTGTTTGTTTCAAAATGACGCTTTTTTGAGCAAAAATGAAGAAAAATACAAACTCGCTAACTCGGTCCTAGACTCACGAGTTTGTCCGAGTTTGACCGAGTTTAGCCGAGTTTAATCATGATAAAGTCTATGCTCGAGTCAACTCGATTCTATATCTAAACTCGTAAACTCATACGAGTTTACGAGTTAACTCGAGAGTTTGACAACAATGGTTAGGCCTCATCATAATAATATCTTAATGTATATCACAGTAAGAAACAATGCTATCAGTTAGGCGAACATTCCCGCATTTGCAATCTCAGGCTATCAGTTAGGCGGACCCTTTCGCATTAGCAATTCGGCACAAGACCCATTCACATTTCATTTTCATGAATCATAATCTATTTCAATTATTTATTTCACTCACGACTTTTCATTTTCTTTCTTTTCATTTTACCTCCACATCATCAATTACATACTCATACCTCTGCATCCCCATATTATTAAACGTATCTCCGCATCACCGCTTAACTATACATACTTCTGCATCACCTTATTTATTATTCACTTATCATTGCCTCAAGTTTCTAGGCTGCCAAACTTCTTTATCGTTTAATAAAAATCCCTTTCCTTAATAAACCGAACTCAAATTATTACTTAAAACAAACTCCCTTCTCAAAAGATAGGATTTAAAACATTATGCTTTTCTTAATAAATCGAATTGAAAATAAAACTCTTTTTGTAATAAATAGAAATAAAATAATATTCTTAAATTATATTTGCTTTTAAATAACACTTTAAATAAAATTTTAGAGTTTTATAAAAATTTCGACAACATTTCCTCTAAAAGTCAGACTATGCCACCCTTCCAGGGTCCCTACCAAACCATTTTCAACTCTAAAAAATCATTGATAAATCCAACAAACCATATCCATAATCAAAATATTTATAAATCTGAAAGCTAACCAGGTTCAACATCAAAATCATTTTTAACTCTTTATTCGTTACCAATAAATTAAATCAAAATTTTCTCAAACTCTTTCCAATGGTTTTAAACCCAAGTCATTCTTTACCTTAGAAGTATAAATCAAACTTTTCAATATTAAATCCTTTTCTCGATATGTGTAAATATGAAAACCTAATTTTTTCTCAACATAGAAACATTTCTCAAAATAAGCTTATAAGTCGAATTTTCAAATCAAAATCACCTTTTTGTATATTTTTATAAAAACTTGGACACAACTTCCTTTTTAACATTCGACTTCACCACCCTTACAGGCTCCTTCATTCTCTCGATAATTCACTAATCCGATCCCACAAATATCAATACAGCATGATTCTTAATAATCAACCTACTTTAACTCTATTTAATAACCAACAGCTCACTTCGACATTCAATACCACAATATCCAAATCGAATTAGCATATTCAACAAACAACAATTTCCAAATCATTACAACAGTACTCACTATTATGTCAAATAAATCTCAAATTGACAACCACAATTCAACAAGTTCTCATTAATTAGTAATACTAAACTCTCGTAAATTATTTGCAATTAATCAATAAGCCTTTTGGGCATTTTTAAATTAAAAAACTATTGATTTAAAAAAAAACCGTACCTCGATATTACAATTGCATAATTTAATGCAACAATCCCTGCTTAGTCTAAACTGGCAGCAGCAGCGACGATTTCAACGCAATCCCGCAGCAACAACATTTAGTAGTTCCAAATAAGGGCAACAGCGCCGAGTAATGACAATAATGACTCTGGTAAATTAAACGGATCAAAACTAGCTGCGTAAATAAAATGGCACAGAGAAGAATCAAGGCGATCTTACCAATGATCTTACCAAAATGAAAAGTGGTGTCTAACACCCTAATTAGCCTAAGCTTTACCTCGCGTTGTAAAGCGAAGGTTAATCAGAGATTACGACAGTTCTAAGCTCATACAAAATATATATATATAGAAGGAATAGTATATTCTGGAAGCCCGATGAAGCATATAGCTCAACAACAGAATTTGAAAAGTGCAAAACGTACTAACAAAGATTCTAACTTAAAGCACAAGATATAGATAAGGTGGATCAAAATATACTAGTGTAATATCATAAGAATCTAGTCACAGCTCGCAGAGTTTAAGTCGGCTATCCATATACAGACCAAAAGAACCAGACAGTAAAAACAACTTATATAAGTTTTGTTCTCTCAAATATAAGTCTCTAGGCAAAACAAAATACAAAAGTGAGAGACATATATAAAATAACCCAAAATGACTCAAAAGAAGTGCCCGGATCCTCCGCTTCTGTCACCAACCAGACAACTCACCGAGGTGGGTTGCGACCTGCATCTGAAAAATACAACAGAAATATGGTATGAGAATCGGAGGTTCTCAGTATGGTAACAGTGCCCAGTGATGTAGGATGTAAGGCCCCGGGACGCCAAAGGCAATCCTAGAACTTCATATCCATCACAGATTCAACTTAAATCAATTCTAAAACCATAAAGCATAATTACATAAATCTTGACATACTTAAACAGGGTAGTCTATCTTAGGGGATTTCTATTCTAACTAAACACCGCTTTCCCACAACCTTCACCAACTTAACATCCATGCGATCCCATCGCCACCGCCTTCCGAACCTCCTCAATCCCAGTAGAAAGCACAATTAATAACAATGCAATTAATTCACAAGTAAAAGCATACAAGGCAAGTAGATCAAATAAGCAAATAGGCATGTTATTCAATTAGGCATATAATTACAAGTCGGCAAAGCAAACAAACAGATAGAAAATGCATATGATGAATGTCTATCCTATTGGCTCGTGATATCACTTGTTGGTCCATAAATGCCAACCCGACACACACTTTCGGTGTCGCCTTTTCTGCCACTTCCGAGGATATAGCTCCTGGCACGCTTCTATTCTGAGGATATAGTTTCTGGCACACTATTATTCCGAGGATATAGTGACTGGCACACTTGCATGCTCAATCCGAGGATATAGTGCCTGGCACACTCTCGCGGCAGAGAAGGAAAACAACAACAACATATAATTCATCACAAATCATTCCAAGGATATAGTGCCTAGCACACTATCATTACAAGGATATAGTGTATGGCTCACTATCCACATCCACAAGTCCATCAACCTCAATTCATCATCATTTCTCATCTCAAATCACTTCTAATTATCAACTCTCAATATTCCAAGGATATAGTGCTTGGCACACTCTCAGCATCCATAAGGATCATCCATTTCCTTTTTGAGTTCTCAACTCATGACATCCATCATCAGTGTCTCAATTTATTATCTGCAATCACACCGTTCACTACTCTTCTCCTCTCTCAACCAAACTCATCTTTGGTACACCCGAAACCGAAGTCTCCGTTTGCTAACTTTTCAAAATGACATCAATCTAATCTCTAAAGTTCTTTCCAGAGTTCTCATACCCAAAATTAAGCCCAAAAGTCTAAAAAATAGTGTCACAGAAGCTTACAATCTTGTTGGAAAGGTGAAATAGTTGAAAACAAATTTTAAATTTGAGAAATAGGGCGTGTGCGTACGCACAGGGGTGTGCATACGCACAGGTACCAAAATTCACAATGTCTGTTCACTCGCACAACCTGTGCTAGCGTCCCCAACATACTGACCTTCCCAATGTGTGCGTCCGCACATGTTAAAATTCTTCTTTAGATATGTGCACGCACAACCTGTGCTAGCACTGGAAACAGAACGCATTTCCCTGCCTGTGTCCGCACAGGTCAAAATTTTTGCAAGGTGTGGGTCCGCACAAGGGTGTGCGCTCGCACATATCAGAAATCATGAAATTCTGCAACCTTGCAGAATTTCAGATTTTTAACACAAACTTTGAATGATCATAACTTCCTCCACAAAATTCCAAATTTTACAAACTTTATATCGATTTAAAGGGTTTTCAAAGATCTTTAATTCTAAACAAAGTTCACCCATTTTTGAAAACCAAGACAAAAGTTATAATCAGAAAAATTTCACCAAAAACCAACTTTTACCCAAAATCATAATTTCCATAATTCCTTTATAAAACACAACCAAGACCAAACCAAACCATTCCAAACTCCAATTCTCATCAAAATCAACACCCTATGACATATTACATGAAGCTTACCACATATTTCTTCACTTTACTTCATCCTCAATTGCAACATTATTATATTATATATAATCCAACCTCATTAGCATTTTTCCAACTTCATTACCAATCAATCAACATCAATATCACATTTATCAACACAATTCACTCCTCCACTCCATAAATCATTCATCCTCATCACATCACTATCAATCATCAATACCAACTCAAAAATCATCAGTTCATCAAACTTCATCATACAATAACATCCAACAATTCATCAACCATTCAAATCCAATCATATCCTATGGGTCACTAGCCTAAGTGTCCATGAATATTATATACTACATAGAGGAAACTGAAATTATACCTTGGCCGATCCCCAATATGCACCAAAACCCCAAATTGAGCCCAAGACAAGCTTTCAAACACAATCTATGCCACCAAGAACCTCCAACAAGTATCAACAAGCTCCAAACATCACCATAAACAAGCTATATATACATAAACCATCATAAATCAATCTAGGGCTCATTATAATTGAAATTTCACAAGAATTTCAATGCCTCTTACCTTACCCAACAGTTTTGGAAGCCAAAACCAACATCAATCAAAGGCTAGGGTGTACCTAAACACCCAAAAATCATAAAACCTCACTTAGCCAAAACCCTAAAAACTCGAAACTTTGAGGAGAAGAATAGAAAAGATTTCTTGGTTATCTCTCCAGTTTCTTGTATGGGTTTTGTAGAGATCTTCACAAAGAACGCGTGGCCACAAACGGTGCGGCGATCGGAGCTCTATAGCTCAAGATATGAGTTTGGGAAGAAGATGATGAATAGTGCCAAAAGAGGGTTTCTTCTCCCTCTCTTCATTTCAGCGTGAGTGTGGGTGTGTTTGAGTGTTGTTGCTGATTTGGTTCATTAAATGAACCTTTTATATGTTGGGCTTGGGCCCAACTTGAGCCCGGTCTAAACCGTTAGCATTTTTAGCCCGTTTGGCCCAACTTTGGGCCAAACCTTTAAAATTAACGCCCGATTTTTAACTTCTAATATTTTTCTAAGGTTTTTGACTATTTCCACTTTTTCTCATGCGGTACCAGGCAGACTTGAACCGGTTCAACCGGTTTGACTGCCAGTTTGAGATTTTTCATGGTTTTTTGCAGAAAACACATTTTCTGACTCGAAAGGACCTACAGGATCCAAAAATCATATTTAAATCCCCAAATTCTCATCCTAACTTTTTGGAATTTAATTTGGGCATTTAATTGATTTTATCCGTAAAAAATCCGGTTCTTACATCCTCCCTCCTTAAAAAGATTTTCGCCCTCAAAAATTCGAATTACTCGATGTGATATATATATATATATATATATATATATATATATATATATATATCTCCACGAAGCATCCTACTTACAATGTTGCCAACCCAACAAGTTGTCAAAGTATCTTGTCCACCATCATCCTACCGTATCGATGTTCTCTCTCGCCAACTCCTCCATGGAATAGTTCACTTGGATAGGCAGAAAATGAGTGGATTGGGTTAAGCGATCCACGATCACCCAAACCGCATCAAATCCCGACCTAGTCCTCAGCTAATCGGTCGCAAAATCCATCGCGATTTCTTCCCACTTCCACTGAGGAATCTCAAGAGGTTGTAGCATTCCTGACGGATTCTGATGCTCTATCTACACCTTCTGACACGTCAAACACTTGGATACTACTGTAGCTACATCACCTTTTATCTCAGGCCACCAGAACATCTTCTTTAAGTCATACTACATCTTCACACTTCCGGGATGAATAGGAAATCCACTGTAGTGAACCGTCGACAATAAGTCTTGCCTCAACCTCCGACATCCGGTATGCAAATTCTCCCCTTATATGTCCGCAATCCTTCACCATTCTTAGTGAATTCTCCAAGCCTCTTCTCACCAAATGGTTGGAACAATTACTGAAACTTCTGCTCATCTTGCTGAGCCCTTTGTATCTCTGATTTAAACGTGCTTGAAATTTTAACTGGTTCAAACAAGTCCTTCCGGCAACTTCACCAATGTCCAGCTTAAGATCCACAACTTATCCACTAGCTCTTCTCCCTTGATTCTCATCCAAGCTATTGTCAAGGACTTCCGACTCAAAGCCCCTTCTACTACATTCGCCTTTCCAGGGTGATAACTCAACTCAAAATCATAATCTTTAAGCAATTTCATCCACCTTCTCTAGCGCATATTAAGCTCTTTCTGATCAAAGATGTACTTGAGACTCTTATGATCAGAAAAGACGCTAAAATTTACTCCGTACAAGTGGTGTCTCCAAATCTTCAATGCAAACACAATCGCCACTAATTCCAGGTTATGAGTTGGGTAATTCACCTCATGCGGTCTCAACTGACGTAATGCGTAAGCCACCACATTCCAATGTTGCATCAACACGCAACCCAAACCCTTCAAGAAAGCATCACAGTATACTTCAAATGGTTCATGCGATTCTAGCAAGATTTAAAACAGGTGCTGAAGTTAACTTCTGCTTCAAAGTTTGAAAACTCTCTCGCCTTCTGCTGCGTTACTCTGATTATCGTTGTTAAGAATCTGAAATTCTTTCCTTTAAACCAAATACCGATTTTGTAATACTGTTCAAAACCTTTAAAACAAGTTCCATATAAATGAGTTCATTTATTAAAACTTTTTCAAAAGAGTCAAAAATGATTTATCTGTAAATCAATCATTTTAAAGCATGATTTTCCTAATTCATTGAAACCCGTAAATCAAAACCTTTCCACTTGAATCCCTTTTTGATAAGTGAAATTACAAACCCAAAATCACAAGTTAACAAAATCATACAACTCACTTTCCCGTTTTAAATCGTATCATTTGATCAAAAGTTCCCATCCAAGTTTCAAAACCAAATCATTTAAACCAAAAGCTCCAAACCAAATTTAAAAATCATTCTAAATCTTAAAAACGCAAAAAAACATAGTTAAAAATCGCAAAGGCGTCAGTCAGTACTTCCGTTGTCATTAGTGCTGAACTGCACCCATCATCCATGCAAGAAACCGCCAAGACTTCTAGTCATACCTGTAAACCATTCCGGCACGTCCACTCTGATCGTTTTTCATTACTACTCCGAAATCCTCGACTACCTCCACTAGAATCCTTCTTTCCCATGGTTTACCCCCAACTCAACTCTAAGCCCTTGTAATCCTAACGGCGACTTTGCATAGATAGAACTAGGTTACCTCAGATCCAAGCAATATAGAATATTCAAAGCACACACTTACCTCTCGTCGGAGGATCCGACCTCGTCGCATCACGTGCATCCAAGGCAAACACACGGTCTGACTGTTGATTCTGACCCATGTTCTAGTTTTTCTTACGACGGCAGTTCTTGGCTAGGTGTCCAGGTAGTCCACAAACATAACACAGGCGACTCCCTTTCATATAGTGAAACTGGGCATTGTTGTCCCTCCTAGAATTCCCTTGACTTAGCAGATACTGGGGAGCGTGTCCATCTCTCTTGAAGTTCTGTCTCTTTGGTCCAAGGTAATCGACATGTTCCCTACTAGGGTTGCTTCTATGAGTGTCCCTTGATGAGGCTACCATCTTTGCATATTCTTTAACCACTCTTGCCTTGTTCACCAGATCGGAGAAAATCTGAATCTCCATAGGAGCCACAACAGTCATGATGTCATCCTTCAAGCCCCTTTGGTATGTGAGGCACTTCCAGCTTTCATAGGCCTCCAGAGCATCCTGACACGCCCTAGAGAACCTACAGAGTTCCTCAAATTTGTTGGTGTAGTCCGCCACAGATAGGGAACCTTGC
The DNA here is from genome assembly GCF_059453495.1 of Arachis ipaensis. Taxonomy (NCBI): domain Eukaryota; kingdom Viridiplantae; phylum Streptophyta; class Magnoliopsida; order Fabales; family Fabaceae; genus Arachis; species Arachis ipaensis. The sequence continues at coordinate 43,660,830 of NC_142440.1, forward strand.
TTCAGCTACATCAGTTCCATCTCCTTTGCTTCTCTTGCAGACTCGGAAAAATACTTCTTGTAGAAGGCCGTTTGGAACACCTCCCATGGAATGTCGGCGTTCTGAAGTTGTAGCAAGCGACACTCTGCTTACCACCAGGGCTGGGCCTCTCCCGCTAGCTGATAAGTGGCAAACTCGACATATTGATTGAGGGGAACATGCTACGCCTGTAAAGCACGCTCCATAGCATAAAACCAGTGATCTGCTTCAGTAGGATTTGTTGAACCCCTGAAACTGGGCGGATAAACCTTGAGAAACATAGCTAAGGTCATCGGAGAACCTCCTACAATATCACCATTTTCTCCCGCATAGTCATTCGCATTTTCTTTGCCATTTCCGTTTCTGTTTCCGGCCGGTTGGCCTAACCTCTGCACAGCTTGCAGAGTCGCAGCAGCATTAGCCTCCATGGTATTTGCTAAGTTCGCCATCGCCACCATGAATTCGGCATGGTTGTTAGCCGGTTGCTCGTTCCTACTCTCTCGTGAATGCGTATGACCTCGTCCGCGAGTAGCCATTTGGGTTCCTTTCTACACCAAACAATCGATATCAAGGTGGTCAGTCTCAATACCAAAAGTCTAGTGCTTCAATTATCCCAAACAGACACTCACAAACAAGCATGATATGCAATATCAAGTAGATAACATAATAGCATCAAAGAAAAAGACACACAGAGTATGCAATGAAGCACAATCAGTCGATCCCTCAGGCTCACGAGGATAAACCGCTCTGATACCACTAAATGTAACACCGTAATTAGCCTAAGCTTTACCTCGCGTCGTAAAGCGAAGGTTAATTAGTGATTACGACAGTTCTAAGCTCATATATATATATATATATATACAGAGAGAGAGATAGAGAGAGAAGGAATAGTATAATCTAAAAGTCTGATGAAGGATATAGCTCAACAACAGGATTTGAAAAGCGCAAAACATACTAACGAAGATTCAAACTTAAAGCACAAGATATAGATAAGGTGGATCAAAATATACTAGTGTAACATCATAAGAATCTAGCCACGGCTCGCGGAGTTTAAGTCGGCTAGCTATATACAGACCAAAAGAACCAGACAGTAAAAACAGCGTATACAAGTTTTTTTCTCTCAAATATAAGCCTCTAGGCAAAACAAAATAAAAAAGTGAGAGACATATACAAAATAACTCAAAATGACTCAAAAGAAGTGCCCGAATCCTCCGCTTTTGTCACCAACCAGATAACTCACCGAGGTGGGTTGCAACCTGCATCTGAAAAACACAACAGAAATATGGTATGAGAACTGGAGGTTTTCAGTATGGTAACAGTGCCCAGTGATGTAGGATGTAAGACCTCGGGACGCCAAAGGCAATCCTAGAACTTCATATCCATCACAGATTCAACTTAAAGCAATTCTAAAACCATAAAGCATAATTACATAAACCTTGACATACTTAAACAGGGTAGTCTATCTTAGGGGATTTCTATTCTAACTAAACACCGCTGTCCCACAGCTTTCACTAACCTAACCTCCATGCGATCCCATCACCACTACCTTCTGAACCTCCTCAATCCTAGTAGAAAGCACAATTAATAACAATGCAATTAATTCACAAGTAAAAGCATACAAGGCAAGTAGATCAAATAAGCAAATAGGCATGTTATTCAATTAGGTATACAATTACAAGTCGACAAAGCAAACAAATAGATAGAAAATACATATGATGAATGTCTATCCTATTGGCTCGTGATATCACTTGTTGGTCCATAAATGCCAACCTGACACACCCTTTTGGGTGTCACCTTTTCTGCCACTTCCGAGGATATAGCGCCTGGCACGCTTTCGTTCCGAGGATATAGTGACTGGCACACTTGCATGCTCAATCCGAGGATATAGTGCCTGTCACACTCTCGCGGCAGAGAAGGAAAACAACAACAACATATAATTCATCACAAATCATTCCAAGGATATAGTGCCTAGCACACTATCATTACAAGGATATAGTGTATGGCTCACTATCCACATCCACAAGTCCATCAACCTCAATTCATCATCATTTCTCATCTCAAATCTCTTCTAATTATCAACTCTCAATATTCCAAGGATATAGTGCTTGGCACACTCTCAGCATCCATAAGGATCATCCATTTCCTTTTTGAGTTCTCAACTCATGACATCCATCATCAGTGTCTCAATTTATTATCTGCAATCACACCGTTCACTACTCTTCTCCTCTCTCAACCAAACTCATCTTTGGTACACCCGAAACCGAAGTCTCCGTTTGCTAACTTTTCAAAATGACATCAATCTAATCTCTAAAGTTCTTTCCCGAGTTTTCATACCCAAAATTAAGCCCAAAATTCTAAAAAATGGTTTCACAGAAGCTTACAATCTTGTTGGGAAGGTGAAATAGTTGAAAACAAATTTTAAATTTGAGAAACTGGGCGTGTGCGTGCGCATGCCCAGGAAGTTTCAAAACGTGTGCGTAGCACAGGGGTGTACGTACGCACAGGTACCAAAATTCACAATGTCTGTTCACTCGCACAACCTGTGCTAGCGCCCCCAACAGACTGACCTTCCCAACGTCTGCGTCCGCACAGGTTGAAATTCTTCTTTAGATATGTGCGCGCACAAGCTATGCTCGCGCTGCAAACAGAACGCATTTCTCTGCCTGTGCGTGCACCCAGGCGTGTGCGTCCGCACAGGTCAAAATTTTCGCAGGGTGTGCGTTCATGATAAACCACTATTTTATGGTTTATCTTGTGCTCAATTGAGTGATTTTTATCAACTCTTTACCCACTTATTCATACTATTTACATGGTTTTACATTTTCCTTCCTAATTTTGTGCTATGATTGAAAACATGTTTCCTGGGCCTTTAAATTGCTAATATTAATCCTCTCTTATTACCATTAGATGCCTTGATATGTGTGTTAAGTGATTTCAGAGTTTATAGGGCAGGAATGGCTTAGAGGATGGAAAGGAAGCATGCAAAAATGGAAGGAATACAAGAAGTTGAAGGAACTGCAAAGCTGTCAGCCTGACCTCTTCATACTCAAACGGCTATAACTTTAGCTACAGAGGTCCAAATGATGCGGTTCTAGTTGCGTTGGAAAGGTAACGTCCGGGGCTTCGATTTGATATATAATTTGCCATAATTTCCCTGACGATAAGTAACGCGAACGCGTGATCTACGCGGATGTGTCGCAGTGGCAAAAAAACCCAGCGTGTTTGAATTCGAAACCAGCGAATTTTGGGTTGTTTCTAACCCAGTTCTCGACCCAGAAAACACAGATTAGAGGCTATAAAGTGGGAGAATGCATCCATTCACAATCATCAGCTCATAATTCACAATTATTAGGATTTAGATGTAGTTTTAGAGAGAGAGGTTCTCTCCTCTCTCTTAGGATTAGGATTTAGGATTTTTATTATGTTTAAACTATGATCTCTTCATTCCAGGTTCTATGTTCCTTCAATATTTATTTTCTACTTTTAATTACTCTAATACTTTTTATTTGTATTTGATTTATGTTGCCCAATTGACTTATGAACATTTCCATGTTAGAGTTGAATTTATGTTTAGACATAATTTGATGTGTTTCAGATTTATGAATGCTTTTAATTTAATTTAGAATTTTTCCTTTTGGCTTTGGTTGAGTCATTGGAGACACTTGAGTTATCAAACTCATTGTTGATTGAAAATTGGAATTCTTCAAGAATTAATTTGATTTCCAATAACTCTAGCCTTTCCCAAGGAAAGATTAGGACCTGAGGAATCAAAATTAATTCATCCACTTAACTTACCTTCATAGTTAGAGGTTAACAAAGTGGGAGAAAAATCCAATTCTCATCACAATTGATAAGGATAACTAGGATAGGACTTCCAGTTCTTATACCTTGCCAAGAGATTTTATTATTGTTAATTTATTTTACTTGTCATTTAAATTATCTGTTCCTGACTTTCAAAACCCCCCAATTTGCAAGACTCATAACCAATAATAAGAACACCTCCCTGCAATTCCTTGAGAAGATGACCCAAGGTTAAATACTTCGGTTATCAATTTCAAAGGGGTTTGTTACTTGTGACAACTAAAATGTTTGTATGAAAGAAATTTTGTTGGTTTAGAAGCTATACCTGCAACGAGGTTTTATCTGCAAATTTCTAGACCACGCAAAAGTTCTCTCATAAGTCCGATATCAGAAATCATGAAATTATGCAACCTTGCAGAATTTCAGATTTTTAACACCAACTTTGAATGATCATAACTTCCTCCACAAAATTCCAAATTTCACAAACTTTATATCGATTTAAAGGGTTTTCAAAGATCCTTAATTCTAAACAAATTTCACCCAATTTTGATAACCGAGGCAAAAGTTATGCTCATACAAAGTTCACCAAAAACCAACTTTTACCCAAAATCACAATTTCCACAATTCCTTTATAAAACACAACCAAGACCAAACTAAACCATTCCAAACTCCAATTCTCATCAAAATCAACATCCTATGACATATTACACCAAGCTTACCATATATTTTTTCACTTTACCTCATCCTCAATTGCAACATTATTATATTACATATAATCAAACCTCACTAGCATTTTTCCAACTTCATTACCAATCAATCAACATCAATATCACATTTATCAACACAATTCACTCATCCACTCCACAAATCATTCATCTTCATCACATCACTATCAATCATCAATACCAACTCAAAAATCATTATTTCATCAAACCTCATCATACAATAACATCCAACAATTCATCAACCATTCAAATCCAATCCTATCCTATGGGTCACTAGTCTAAGTGTCCATGAATATTATATACTAAATAGAAGAAATCGAAACCATATCTTGGCTGATCCCCAATATGCACCAAAACCCCAAATTGAGCCCAAGACAAGCTTTCAAACACAATCTATGCCACCAAGAACCTCCAACAAGCATCAACAAGCTCCAAATATCACCATAAACAAGCTATATACATAAACTATCATAAATCAACCTAGGGCTCATTATAATTGAAATTTCACAAGAGTTTCAATGCCTCTTACCTTGCCCAATAGTTTTGGAAGCCAAAACCAACATCAATCAAAAGCTAGAGTGTACCTAAACACCCAAAAATCACAAAACCTCACTTAGCCAAAACCCTAAAAACTCGAAACTTTGAGGAGAAGAATAGAAAAGATTTCGTGGTTATCTCTCCAGTTTCTTATATGGGTTTTGTAGAGCTCTTCACAAGAAACGCGTGGCCGCAAACGGTGTGGCGATCGGAGCTCTATAGCTCAAGATATGAGCTTGGGAAGAAGATGATGAATAGTGCCGAAAGAGGGTTTCTTCTTCCTCTCTTCATTTCAGCATGAGTGTGGGTGTGTTTGAGTGTTGTTGCTGATTTGGTTCATTAAATGAACCTTTTATATGTTGGGCTTGGGTCCGGTCCAACCCGTCAACATTTTTAGCCCGTTTGGTCCAACTTTGGGTCAAACCTTTAAAATTAACGCCCGATTTTTGACTTCTAATATTTTTCTAAGGTTTTTCACTGTTTTCACTTTTTCTCATGTGGTACCGGGTAGACTTGAACCGGTTCAACCGGTTCATAATTTTTCACGGTTTTTCGCAGAAAAAACATTTTCTGACTCGGAAAAACCTACTGAATCCAAAAATCATATTTAAATCCCCAAATTCTCATCCTAACTTTTTGGAATTTAATTTGGCATTTAATTGATTTTATCCGTGAAAAACCCGGTTCTTACATGGTGGCTACAGCGTCTCCCACTACAATTAATCAGCAGCAAGGACATAACCTGGTTCATCACCAACAACGACCGTAACTGCGAGCTCCGGAACATCAATAGTAACAGCAGCAACATCGGAGGTCTCCATCGCCCCTTCTTCCTTTCCTTGCTCGGATTCCTCCCTGCGGTGAACCCAACAGCAGCAGCAACGTGCCCTAGCAATAGCAGTGGTAACAACCCCCTTCAATTTCAGGCTCCCCGGCGGTTTGGCTTCGCGAGTGGCGGCTTCGATTGACGGCAGCGGCTCCAGAAGCTTCGACAAGGCACGCCAAAGGTAGCAATGGAGTAGAACAGCGACAAAACCCAGCCTCCATCCTTTGTCACTCATCGAGCGCTCTCTCCTCTCTGCCTCGGCTTGATGACAATGATAGTTTTGCGGCGGATCTTCGTCGACGAGGCATGGCAGCGCAGGACGCAGCTTGATGGCGGCGATTTGTGGTGAGGGCGACGGCGAAATGGCGAGGCGACGAGGAAGCATTCAGCCTCTCTCTCTCTCTCTCTCTCTCTCTCTCTCTCTCCTGAACTCTGCGCATCTCTCTCTCTCTTCCCTTCATCAGCGACGCGACGGCCTTGGCAACACGGTGGTGGTGCACGACAGTAGTGGTGTGACGGCATGGTACCCTCCCTCTCTCGGATCTCTTCTCCGTGCTCTCCCTTCCCTCTTTCCCAATCGGTTCTTTCCACTCCTCCTTTCCCTTTCTTTCTTTTTTTTTTCTTTTGTTTGCTGAGATATATGGGAAAGGGGATGGCGGTGGGTGAGTGAATAGTGAGGAAGAGGTGAGCGTGGCTCACTAACAGGTGAACAGGTGGGGGGTACGTGTGGGTGAATTGGGTAATAGGGTTAGGGTTGGTGAAATTAGGGTTTAAAATTGGGGATTTAGGGTTTGAATAGAGTTTTAATTTAAAACCAGATTTAATCTAATATAAAAAATTTTAAGAATACTACTTATTTTTAAATTATCAATTATTTTTAATTAAATACTTCTAATTTAAAATTATAGATAAATAAATAAATTATTTATTTATAAAATAAAGTTCGAAACTAAATATTTAAAATATAAAATTTTTGTAATTTCTCAATTACTAGAACTTTAAATTATAATTAAGAAATTACTCGATTTATATGTAAAAATCTCCGAAAATAAGATTTTGATTAAATAGAGTAAATTGTAAAATAATTTATTATTTAATTTTCGAAAATTCGGAGTCTTACACGTAGAAAAAGATGAGTATTGATGATAAATATCTACTATACTCTGAAAAAGGTAATGTAGTAGATTTAGAGAAAAGTTCTGAAGATATACAGTAAAGATATATATGTTAGTGTAAGAGTTAAAACTAAATTTCAATACATAAACCCATGTTCTTTTAAAAAATTATAGCAAAAAAAGTATCAAAATAATAAAAAGAGATGTGGTTTGTGAAATAATAGAGAAGAAGAAAAAAAAGATCTAAAAATTCTACATCAAATTAAATAGATTGCAGATACAAAGATATAATAAGTAGACTTGTTTTTTTATTTGAGTCATGCTCATCTACTATATATCCATATACTCATACTACTTAGGGATGTCAAAATAATTTGAATTCGCTGGGTCAATTCCTTAAAATCATAAAAAAAGACTAGTTAGGGTGACATTTTAACCTGCTAATCTGCACTGTTGAATTCTAAATTTCGGCAGGGTGGTTGTCAACTATTTTTTGCATATTGCTCATTTGCTCTTCTTTTCTTCTTTTGTCTTTGAATCACAACTATTGAGCCATAGCATAGGTCTCTCTCTCTCTCTCTCTCTCTTTCTCTCTCTCTCTCTCAAGCTTTTATTTGTAATAAGTAAGTGTCATTTGATAATTTCTATGAATGAAAGTCTGTTCTTAAAAAAAAAAAAAACTATTCTTATTTGTCTTAGCAGGCTATTGTTGTATGTTGTTCGTATTTTATTTTATTTTTTGTGTTATGCAATATTTCTGGATTCCATTTTTTCTTTTTCGGTCTTAGCTTGCAGAAGAAATTGATCTTCGAGCTGAGGTTCATCACATATATGATTATTTATAAAAATTGATTGGTTAAAAATAACAAAGTAACAAATACCACAAATTCAACCATCTAAAGAATGGTAGAAAAAAAATTCATTTCTTATATTAAAAGAAAAAAGTTAATATAAGTATAAAATTTCCTTGCTCAAAATTAATAAAATTTGAGCTAATAACTAAAAATGTTAATTAAAATGTGTTGCAGTTGTAGTTAGTTAATACTTATCAAATTGATGTTTGCGTTTTTATTGGCTGCAAATTGGTGTTAGCAGGTAGATCTTCAAGAGGAGCGAGTCAGCAACAAGGGTTCTACATTAAATCATAAAGCGCAGCCATCTGTTATTACTTATTATTATAACTGATAAAGTGAAAACTATATTTGTAAAGCATTATGATGATGTTTCATTTATGAAGATGATGTTATGACTAATCTTAGGTTTAATTTTCTATTTTTATCCATATTTCTAAGTAAAAAAAAATGCAATTTTGCAAAGAATAAAACAAGCGGTTGAGGAAAAAATTTAACAATATAAAACAATGAATAATAAGGCAATTTAACAATAATGAGATTTTAAATTTTTATTTATTTTGGCACTTTATTATGAAAATTTACTTTTAATGACATTTTTAAAATTATGAAAATTTAAACCGCCTTTTTGAATAACTCAAAAACTTTTATTTTGATCATATACCCAATTAAAATAACAGTTTAAAATCATACTTTGAACCAATTTAAAAATGGTCATTTAACTTCGATAAAAATTGTGATTTGAGATAGCAGTTTTATGATGGAAGAATCAATTAAAGTGTTTCAGAATTTGAATTGAAGTAGGATATAATAACAATATAAGTAAACAGAAGAATGTTTTTGAAAAATTTTGGTTTATATGATTGAATTGTAAAGAAAAAAAGAAGAGGTATGTATGGAACTATGTATATCCTGTACAATCTCTCTGCACTTTTGGTATCAATTATCACCTGGAAAGAATAAAGAGTAGAGAAATTAGAAGAATTAAGATGAGAGAATAATGATCAAGGAAGAAGGAGGATGCTTACACTCTCATGCCTTTCTCATAGCGTAATCCTTTATCTTTGTAGGTAATTTCTTAGTCTTTATGCTCTTCTTTATTACGACCAATTCCGGATCTGTTGCCACGTCATTCCCATTTATAACAGAATTGTTTTCCCCTTTTGTGCTAAGCTTTTCAAGATTCACCCTTGTGTTAATTGTTTTTGCATCATTACCCTCCTCTTCGAAAACAACCTTATCCTCAATGTTGAAATTAGGAAAATTCTGTTAGAATTGTTTGGTATCTTTCTAAATTGTCTCTAAACTCTAAATATGGTCCCATTGAATCAACACTTGGTGCACCTGGTCATGTCCTCTAAGGAGATTTCATTGAGCCAAAACAACTTGTGGATGTAGAAGTGGGCCATTTTCAGTGAAATCTATAGTTAGTGGCAAATAATGCACACTTGAATTACCCCTGAATTTCTCAAGAACCGACACATGAAATACATTATGTATTTTAAAGTTGTCTGGAATTTGCAATTTGTAAGCTACTTGCCCCATCCTGGCTAGCACCTTAAAAGGGCTAAAATACCTCAATCCAATTTATGTTTTTTTCAAAAACCAACAGAATGTTGCCTGTATGATTGTAGTCTAAGTAGCACTTCATCACCTGGCTTAAATTGAAGATCTCTTTGCTTCTTATCTGCTTGTAGCTTCATATGGTTTTGTGTGTTAAGTAGGTTGGCCTTCAGTTATGCTAAAATCGAATCTCTATCTTGGAGAAGAAGTTGTAGTTCTAGTGGATCAGCGAAAGTCGGCTCGTATCTAGCTATACTTGGAGGGCCCTGCCATATAGAGCCTTAAAAGGTGTCATGCCAATGCTTCAATGATGAGTAGTATTATACCAGATTTGGGAAGATAAAAAATAAAGCAACGAAGGTACATTTTCACACATCGATTCACCACCTCAATCTGCGCATCAGTCGTTGGGTGATATGCTGAACTCATGGCTAATCTAGTGCCCTGTTGTTTGAACAATTGCTGCCAAAAAGCACTAATGAACACTTTGTCCTAGTCATAAACAATAGACTTAGGCATTCCATGAAGGCTCACCACATTAATAACAAAACTCTCAGCAGCACTATTACTTGAGAAATCTGATTTCACGGCAATAAGGTGAGCATACTTGGTAAGTGATGCATGAGCATCTTGTACTCTTTTTCTTAGCATTTTCTAGTTATTTTTAGTTAGATTTTATTTAATTTTAATCAATTTTAGTGCAAAAATCCTCTTTGGATGCTACTTTGAGTTATTTTAGTGTTTTTATGAATTTAAGTGAAATTCGGAGCAATTTGATAGAGTTTGGAGCAAAAAAATATAACAAAGTTGGCAGCCCCCCAGGGAGCTAAACACCCAGCCAACGTTTAGCGCCAGCAGCGTATGCAGGCTTACTCCATCTAGAGCGTTAAACACCCACTATGGCGTTTAATGCCAGCAAGCAGTCTGAATTCCCTTTTCTTTGGGCTTCTCAAGTGGATTTAGCATTTATTAGTTATATTTTATTTTCCTTTTGTAATTTTTATTTACAAATAATATCTTTTAGTCTTAGGATTTATTATTTTATATTATTTTCGTATCAAATTAGGTTAGTATAAAAGGGAAAAGATCTCTTGTGATTCAGATCCTCTCTCTTCTGCACGTTTTCAGAACCCTAGTTTCTTTGTAAGCCATGAGCAACTAAACTTCTCGGTTAAGGTTAGGATCTCTGTTTATTTCTATGGATTAAGATTATTATTCTTCTATCTTAATTAATGTATTGATTCAATTCTAAGGATTGTTTTTGTTCTTAATCTTATGAATTTGGGTTGAACGAGAGTATGACCCTTATTCTACATCAATTCTTGTGATTCTCGAGAGAGGTATCTGATTCTTGACCATCTTATACCCTTTTTTCTAGAATTTTCTAGTTGTTTTTAGTAAGATTTTATTTAGTTTTACTTGATTTTAGTGTAAAAATCCTCTTTGGATGCTACTTTGAATTGTTTTAGTGTTTTTATGATTTTAGGTGAAATTTGGAGCAATTTGGCAAAATTTTGGAGCAAAAAGAAGAAATGCTGCAGCACCCTCCCTGGGCGCTAAACGCCTAGCTGGCGTTTAGCGCCAGCAGGAGACCCAGGCATGAACAACTCTACTCTCTATGGGGCGTTATACGCCCATCTCTGGCGTGAAATGCCAAGAGCAGGCCGAAGACACCTTCTCTTTGGGCTTCCAATTGGATTTAGCATTTCTCAAATTTATTTTAATTTCCTTTTGTAATCTTTATTTACAAACAATATTTTTTAGGTCTAGCATTTATTACTAGGTTAGTATTTAAGGTATAAGATGCACCCTTTCTGGGCATCAAGCATCATTAGACGACAATTGTGTTTTCTCTGTAAGTATGAGCAACTAATCATCTCCTGGTTAAGGTTAGGAGCTCTGTTTATTTCTATGAATTGGAACTATCATTCTTCTATTTTAATTTATGTTTGATTCAATTCTAAGAATTGTTTTCGTTCTTAATCGTTTGAACTGGGTGGAATGAGAGTATGACCCTTTTCTACATGAGTTCTTGTGATTCTCGAGAGAGTTATCTCGCTTGGACTACAGCTTGAAAACAAATTCCTCTTGAACTGCTAATTGCATGAACTAATTTGGATATGTGACATATAATCCTGTTAGTCTTGGGTAATTAGTATTTTTGTGGTGCTAAACTAGTTTTCTGAACTTCACCCTCTGATCGGAGTTAGTGACCATGAGAGTGGCGGTTGATGAAGGTTAGATGAGGCTAAATTACTAAGAGATTAGGGTTTAGACATTTATGGTTTGTCATAGAATGAATCATTCATTGTTAAAATAGTTGGCAAGATATTTTAATCTGAAAAAAGTAAACATTTCCAAGACCTTAACTGTTTTCTCATATTGTTTTCACATCAGACTGTTTATTGTATTCTTTATTTTATTGCTTATTGTTTTTATGCGAATTGCATTCACCAAACCCCTATTTAATTCACCTGACTAAGTCCACAAGACAACCATTGCTTGCTCAGTCCAACAATCCTCGTGGGATCGACCCTCACTCACCTGAGATATTACTTGGATGACCCGGTGCACTTGCCAGTTAAGCTGTGCGAAATCCTAATTCGTGCACTAAGTTTTTTGCACTGTTGCCAGGGATTGTTTGTGATTGACAACTACCAGTTATCTTGTTGCTTAGATTAGGTAATTTTATTAGTTTTTGTTTATTTATTTTTATTTTTAATTTTTTATTTCTATTTTGTTTATTTTTCTTAATTTTTTATTTTTTATCTTATCTATTTTTCTTTAATTTCAGATTTTAAGTTTGGTGTCCCTTAGTATTTTCTCTTTATTTTCAAAAGTTTAGTAATTTTTTTTGCTCTTTTTTTTCTAGTTTTCAAAAAAAAAATTTTAGTTATTTTCTTATCCTTATTTTTTATTTTTTGGCTTAATAGTTTGCTTTATTTTGTTTTATATTATTTCTTTTAGGTATCTCGCTAGGAGCTCTCTATACTATGATATAGAGACTCCCACTTTTCTTTGTTTCTTATTTGTTTATGAGCAGGAATAGAGACAAGGAATCCCTTCTTGAGTTTGATCCTGAACCTGAGAAGACCTTGAGGTAACGTTTATAACAAACCAGAGCTTACAAAGCCAGAGAAAATCTCAGGGAGATTTTTGAGAAGGAAGCTGAAGAACCCACCATGGAAGCTAATGGTGGAAACGCTGGGGAGCAAGCAGGGAAGGTGCTTGGCTCGTACACTGCACTAATGCCTGACTTCTATGGGCGCAGTTTAGCTGTACCAGCTATTGGTGCTAATAATTTCGAGCTGAAACTCAACTGGTTACTCTTGTACAGCAAAATTTCCAGTATCATGGACTCTCCCAGGAGGACTCCAATAAATTCATCTCTGACTTTCTGCAGATCTGTGACACTGTAAAGACAAATAGAGTGAACCCTGAGATTTACAAGCTCATGCTCTTCCCTTTTGCTGTAAGGGACAGAGCAAGGCAATGGCTTGACTCACAGTCCAAGGAAAGTCTGGACACGTGGGACAAGGTGGTCACAAGATTTCTGACCAAATTTTTCCACCTCAGAAGCTGACTAAGCTTATGGTGGATGTCCAGACCTTCAGACAGAAAGATGGAGAGTCCATTTATGAAGCTTGCGAGAGATTCAAGCAGATGATCAGGAGGTGCCCTCCGGACATATTTTCTGACTGGACCAAGATGCAGATATTTTATGATGGCCTCTCTGAGATGGCCAATAGGTCATTGGATCACTCAGCTGGTGGCTCTCTACATATGAAGAAGACACCCGAAGAGGCAGACGAGCTTATTGAGATGGTTGCCAACAACCAGTATCTTTACACTTCTGAGAGGAACCCTGTGAACACTGGGATTACTCAGAAGAAAGGTGTCATGGAGGTGGACATAAAAGACGCCATTTTGACTCAAAACAAGCTCATTCCCATCAGATAAGCATGATCTCTCAGCATTTGACTGGGATGCAGGTTTCAGCTGTCAACACTCAAGATGCATCTTATGACATGGTTGGAAGCTACACCCAAGGGGATGTTTGTGACATTGCTCAACCCACCATGGAAAAAGTTAATTACATGGAAAAATCATCTATAATTCCCAATAATGATCTCTATGTGAACACTTTTAATCTATGACATGGTTGGAAGCTACACCCAAGGGGACATTTGTGACATTGCTCAGCCCACCATGGAAAAAGTTAATTACATGGAAAAATCATCTATAATTCCCAATAATGATCTCTATGTGAACACTTTTAATCAGGGATGGAGGAATCACCCTAACTTTGGATGGAAAGAGCAGCAGCAGAAGCCCCAACAAAGCTTCATCAATAATCAGGGTGGAACCAATCAAAATAGGTTCAATAGCAGGCAGTTCCAACCCTCTCAGCAGCAGCAAGAGTCCTCTCAGAAACACAGTTTCTCTGACTTAGCCACAATAGTCTCTAACCTCTCCAAGACCACTCACAGCTTCATACAAGAGACTAGATCTTCAATTCGGAACTTGAAAGTGAAAGTGGGTCAGTTGAGGAAGAGGATACCTGAGAGACCTTCCAACACTCTTCCAAGCAACATAGAAGTGAATCCAAGGGAAGAGTGCAAGGCCCTCACCATGGACAAGGAGGCCGTGCCTAAAGAGGAGCATGTTGCTGAGGATTTAAAGGAGAAAAATGCTCAAGAAGAGACTGACAGTACAATAGTACATGCCCCAGTGGTGATGAAGGAGCCTGAAGTACAACACCTTCAGAACGCGCAAGAGTAGAAGGATGAGAAACTCACTCAATTCTTGGAAGTCTTTAAAAAGTTACAAATAAATATTTCTTTTTCTGAGGTGTTAGAGAAGAAGACTCCCTATATGGCCTATCTGAAAAGTGTATTCTCTGAGAAGAAGGCCTTGAGGGGAGATTAAAATTGTGGTGCTAACCAAAGAGTGTAGTGCACTAGTGCAGAAGAAGCTGCCTCAAAAGTTGCCAGATCCCGGAAGCTTCCTGATTCCCTATACCATAGGGACCAACACATTTGAGAAGGCACTATGTTACCTTGGATCAAGCATAAATTTGATGCCTCTCTCTGTGATGAAGAAGCTGATGATCCAAGAGGTGGAGCCCACAAGTAGGGCTGAAAGTGAGTCAAGCCAGCTCATGAGCCAGCTCGAGCTTGACTCATTAATAGCTCGATAAGCTGAACTCGTGAGCTAGTGAGGCGAGCTTGAGCTTGGATTTGAACTCATAAATTAAATAAGCTGAGTTTGAGCTTGGATAAGCTCAGCTTATTCGCTCGTGAGCTGGCTCGATTATATATATAATATTAAAAGTATAGATTAAATGCATATAGGATATGCGTATTAATAATTTAATATATATATATATATATATATATATATATATAATAGTAATATATAATTTAACATATGTTCTTACTTGTTTAAAATTTTATAGTCATTTTTTATATATAATATTAATATAGGACATAAATAAAAAATTTATAATTGATAGATAGACAATATACTAAATTTATTTTTTTAATATATATATATATATATATATATATATATATATATATATATATATATATATAAAAGTTATAATTTATTGATATAGAATTATAGATTATGTTTCTATTATTTGAGCCAGCTCGTGAGCTCGAGCCAGCTCGTGAGCTTTCGTTGAGCTGAGCTTTAGCTTACGAAATGGGCTCAATTGTTCATGAGCCGAGCCGTGAGCCAAGCTTAATTTTCGTGAGTCGAGCTTGAGCTTGGTCTAGCTCGACTCACTTCCAGCCCTACCTACAAGGATTTCATTAGAGATGGCGGACAAGTCCCTAAAACGGACATATGGATTGGTGGAGAACGTTCTAGTAAAGGTTAAAGACCTTTACCTCCCTGCAGACTTCGTGATACTTGACACGGAAAAAGAAAAGGAGAAGGACAACTCCATCATCCTAGGAATGCCATTCCTAGCAACTGGGAGAGCCTTGATTGATGTGGAGAGAGGAGAATTAGTCCTGAGGATGCATGAGGACCATATGCTATTCAAGATCTTTAAACCTCCTCCACTCTTTGACAAAAAAGGTACTAACATGCAGAGCTCAGTCTTTAAGCCTTCTCACTTGGTGGAAAGCCATACCATCCTCTCTGACATCAAATCTAAATTTGGTGTTGAGCATTCACCACCCACCAAAGATGGAGGAGGCCCCAAGAAGAAAGTACCCAAGGGTTGGAGAAATAAGAAGATTTCTACTGAAGACTTTTCACCTGGCATGAGAGTAGTCTTCACTCAGAGTCCAGTCATACCACATACTATGAACAGAATCCTGTCTTTAAAAAATATTGAGCTGATTCATGAGAGTACATGAAAGAAGTTCACCATGAGGGGTGAAGATCTGAGCCCCTATGATCCCCCTCCTTAGAGGAGCTCTAAACGCCAGGGATGCTTCAAAATTTTTTTTTTACCCCGTGTTGGCATTAAATGCCAGACCAGCGTTTAACGCCTAGAGGGGGGTAGCGAGCATGGAAGGAAGGCTTTCTAACCATGGTTAAACCCCAACCTCAACCACTTTTTACCAATTCAAATTTTATCCATTCTCTCTCCTCTTTCACCCACTTTTCTATCCACATTCATCCTTCTCATCACCCATCACTTCCCTTGATTCTCTTAACCCACCTCTCACTTCACCTAATCTACTCTCATCTATCTCATCAATCTCTCCTCCCAACAACCCAAATTCAAATTTAACTTTCTCCTCCACCACACCCCATAACCTGTAACTGAATCCAGTCTGAGAACATATCAGGAGTACACTTCTTGAGAATTATTTTGTACCTCTCCCGGGCTTCATAAAGAGACTCACTCTCTCTCTGCCTGAAGGTATAAATATCCTTCCTCAACTTAGTCAACTTCTGAGGTAGAAAAAACTTGGTTAAAAATCTATTAACCAACTTGTCCTATGTATCCAAGCTCTCCCTGGGCTGTATATCAAGTCACTACTTGGCTCTGTCCCGTACAGCAAACAGAAAGAAACATAACCTATAGACATCTGGATGAACTCCATTGATTTTCACAGTGTCAGAAATCTACAGGAAATTAGAGATAAATAAGTTTGGGTCTTCCTGCAGGAGTCCATGAAACTGACAATTCTGTTGCACTAGAGAGATGAGCTGAAGCTTCAACTCAAAGTTATTAGCAGCCACAGGAGGTACAATAATGTTATTGCCATAGAAATTGGGGCTAGAAGCAGTGTATGAGCTCTGTTTCCTTCTTGGTTGCTCAGGCACATTAGGAGCATTGAGAACATGAGGATTAACAACATTATTGTTGTTGTTTGCCATAGTAGCTCTTTCAACTTCCTTCTCAAAATTATCATTGAGATTCTCAGTGGTTTTGTAAGCTCTTGCCTGCTGTAAACACCTTCTCAAGGTTCTCTCAATCTCAGGATCAAAGTCAAGAAGAGGTTCTTTGTTCCTGTTCTTACTCATAAACGAACAAAAAACAAAAAACAAAAAATGGAAATCTCTACGTCAGAGTGAAGAGAATTTTCAGTGAGGTAACTTGAGTAAAAGAAAAAAAATAAATCAAATAAAAAATACAAAATTTTCAAAAATAAATGAAAGAAATAAGCCAACAAATTCGAAACTTAATTAAAGAAAAATAAGCTAATGAGTTCGAAAATTTTAAAGGAAAAAATAAATGGAGAAAATAAATTAAAGAAACTAGGGGGACACCAAACTTAATTTCAGAAATTAAGGAAAATAAATTTTTAAATACTTTAAAGCTAATTTTTGAAAATTCAAGTAAAAAAATTAAACAAAATTAAAGCAAAAATGTTTAATCTAAACAATCAAACAACGAGTAGTTGTTAATCACAGTCAATCCCCGGCAATGGTGCCAAAAACTTGGTCGCGAATTTTCAAAACCACAAACTAACCAGCAAGTACATTGGGTCGTACCAAGAAATACATCAGGTGAGTGAGGGTCGATCCCACGAGGATTGATGGACCAAACAATAATAATTGAGTGATTCACTTAGTCAGATAAGCAGAAAATAGTATTTTGGGTTTAAATTACATTAACCAGAAATTCAGAGAATTCAAGAAAGCAAGCAGTAATTTTGGGGTGAAAGGTATGTGAGAAAACAGTTAAGGTTTATGAGATATTTATTTTTCCGGATTAATGGTTCTTACCAAATACTTTAATCATGCAAGATTCAATTCATGACAAACTTTAATTGACTAAACCCTAATTTCTTAGGGATCTAGTGTCCTCTAACCTAATCAACTGCCAATTTCTTGGTCACTTAATTAGATTAAAGGGTTAAGATCAAATCTAGTTTATTAGCCACTAAAACCCTAGTTACCAAAATATAAGAGGATTATATATCACGTATCCCGTTAAGTCTAGGTAGTTAGTGATTTGGGAGGAATTTACTTTCAAGCTGTTATTCAGGTGAGTTAACTTTTACAAGAATCAACAAGAATTCATGTAGAACAAGAGTTATCTTCCAATACACTCAAACTCATAAGATGAAGAACGAAAGTAATCCTTGAATTTAAATCAATACAATAATTAAAATAGAGTGACAATAGTATTAATCCATAGAATAAACAGAGCTCCTAACCTTAACGGACGAGGTTTAGTTGCTCATGGTTTAGAGAAAAACTAGGGGTCAAAAGTGTGTAGAGTGCAGAATAAGGTAGTAGAAAGAGAAGGATCCCGAAAGGCTAAATCTTCTTCCTTTTATATCTAACCTAATTTGATTTGAAAATAAAATAGAATAATAAATTCTAAATCTAAAAGATTGTGTTTTGAAATAATAATAACCAAAAGAAAATAAAATAAATTAATTATTAATAAAACATCTAAGCCAACGAAGCCTTCTTTGAAAAATCATATTCGCGCTACTGGCGCTAAACGCCAGCCGCTAAGGCAGAGAGGTTTCTGGTCTTGCTCTCTTTCTGGAGCTAAACGCCAGGTTCGACATTTAGCGCCGATAGTGTGAGATTTTGGGCACGCTTTACAAGGTCTTCCGCGCTAAACGCCAGGTCGTGGCGTTTAGCGCCAGCTTGGCAGCCTCAAATTTTTTCCTTTTTCTTTTGCTCAAATTTTGCCAAACTTGCCCAGATTTTTTCTGAAATAAATAAAACCACAATGCGCCTCAAAGTAGCATCTGAATAGGCTTCAAGCACTAAAATCTCAATAAAACTCAATAAATTTACATAAAAAATAATAAAAAAATATAGAAAAGATGCTCACATATCAAATATATAACTTAATAGATGCGTCTAAAGTAACTAAGATTGATTGTTGGCAATGTCAACTAATTAAGAAGAGACAACAAGGACATTGTTATAGTGAGTCAATCGAAAAAACTTCAATAATGCATTGATATTCTCTATCTCTCGTATTTAGCCTTATAATAGTCATTATTGTTTTTGTGTGAGGATGATGGATTTTGTGTGGATATCACAACGTCAATTTTTCAATATTGAATCTACTAAAAATAGAAAAAGTAAATAGCCACTTTGCAGCAATTTTTTATTTTTCACTTATAGAAGAAAAAAGGAGAATTGTCGATAAATATGAGATTAAGAAGGTTGTTTAAATAATTTATGTTAAATACGATGATGGAATTGAAGGGGTTACATATCTTCAAAATATTTTTTCAAAAACAGAACTATATTGACTCTTATTTTTCATTGGTTTGAATATTCGAATAAATAAGTTGTTCTGATTTACTTCAACACAAACTAATAGATAAGGTTGGTTTTCCAAGGATATCATTAAGAAATATTGACCAATCTAATAGTCATTGTAATAATATAAAGCTGCAAATTAGGAAGCTTAAAAATGATATAAAGTTTTGATATGTGATAATATTGGTCATATTACTTTAATTTTACGAATAAATATGGCATCAATAAATAAAACTGTCTCAATTAAATTTTATCAATGACAATTTTTTATAATAATATTTTTGGTAAAGTACTCTTTTAATTGTTAATGTTTGAGCTAAATCCTAATTTTCGTCCCTAACGCTTGAAAAGTCCTATTGTTATCCTAAACGTTTTATTTCATCCTATTTTAGCCTTTTACAAATATCCTTTTTTCTCTATTATTATTATTATTATTATTATTATTATTATTATTATTATTATTATTATTATTATTATTATTATTATTATTATTCCGTCACTTTTATTCTTAAATTACTACAACCACCATTA
The DNA here is from genome assembly GCF_059453495.1 of Arachis ipaensis. NCBI lineage: Eukaryota > Viridiplantae > Streptophyta > Magnoliopsida > Fabales > Fabaceae > Arachis > Arachis ipaensis. Next base: position 43,680,505 of record NC_142440.1, read on the forward strand.
TGGCAACTATAATTATGATTTTCAATTTGCTGCTATTTAAAAAAAATATAATAGAAGAAATGATCTTTTTGAAAAAAAAAATTGATCAAATAATTAAAATAGAATGAAATAAAATATTTGGGATAAAAATAGGATATTTTAAATATTAAGATCAAAATTTGGACTTAATTTAAATATTAAGAACTAAAACAATACTTTATCTTAATATCTTTTGTCATGACAATAAAAAATATCTCAAAAATTTTTATTCTAAAATTTAGTTGCACTTAAACAAATTAATTTTTATATATGATTAACTATATATAATATTTTCAAGAATTAAGAATATAAGTGACTAAAAATTTTGTTTATTAATTATGAGAAGATATTTGCTACGTCTAGTAATAATAATATATATTTTACATAGAAGTCTTTAAAAAAATAGAATCTTTAAATATTTTAAATTAATTTTAAATTATGTTAATTTTGTTAATAAATAGTTTGTTCAGCTTTAAACATATATAAAATATTTATTTTTATTTTGAATATTTTTGTAGTAAAAATAATTAAACTTTTTAAATAGTTTGTTACTCTCTCTCCATGTCACCGCTAATAAATCTTCAGCCCTCCATTGCTTCTTCAGTTTTATTTTTGTGAGCTAATTATTGTTTTTGCTTGATTAATTTTCTTGACTCTTGATTGTTGTTAACAAGCGTATCGATTGTTCTTGATTGTTGTTAACAGATTGTGGTGGTACCTTATGTGTGGTTATGATTATGATTTGTCATGAGAGGTGTTTTTTTAGTTGAAAATTTGTTATTGTTTTGTTTTTGTTAGTGAAACATGCTGTATTTGTCAATTATATATATTTTGATTTTTTTGTTATAAACTTAAATATTTATATATGTTTGTAAATTTTTAATAACAAATTATAAATAAATTATTATATAAAATTATAAAATTTTAAATTTTATTAATTTAAAAATTATTATATTTAAATATTTTAATTTTATATTTAAATGTTAATATATTTATTTTATATTTAATTAAATTGATTCCATCATAATTCCATTCGAATTAGACTATTAAATTATTGAACCAATTATTCTACGGATTCATTGGCCGGCTCTCGCAAACTTGAAAAGAAAAAAAAAACTGGCCGTTTCGAGTTTTTGGGAACCCGTTTATAATTGGGCCTACTGTTTCATTAATGGGGCGAACGATATAGAGGCTAACGACGAATAACCCATATTACGCTATGTTCTACGCTCTTCCACTCCGAATCCAATGTCTACTTCGCGGTCCGAGTAGCGCTTAGCTATTGCCTACTTCGCTACTTAGCTTCCTAATTTCTACAAACAAAAAATCATGAAAAACAAAAAATGCAAGCGTTTCGAAGATTCGCAACCTCTATCTACTTGTCGAAACCGAAGCAATTAAACGCAGCGTCGTTCACGGTTGCCGCCAAACCCTATCTCAAACTTTCCGACGAGGTTCCCGCGACCAGGTTCTGGTCGTCGGGGCGCGATTCCGGCAACGGCGAAGATGAATGGAACGAGGCGTGGGAGTCAGCGTGGCTTCCGGAGGATCTCACGCCCAAGTCTCGCGCGCCATGGGAGACCGACGTTAACTTTGGTTCCCCCTCCACGTCCTTGCCGGAGTCTTCCTCCACCGCCGTTTCCGACGGGGTTGCGGTGGCGGAGATCGAAACTCATGCTGACGCGGAGACGAAGGCGTTCGTGGAGGAGATGAACGAGAATTGGGAGGTTAGGAGAAAGAAGGGATCGAAGGAGAAAGAGAAGGTGCAAAATGGTGCCGTTTATAGCGTGGAGAATATGAAGAAGGATTACCGGTTGAGGAAGCAAAGGGTGCACGCTGGGCTGTGGGTTAAGGAGATTGAGAAGCTCGAGGAGGCTAAGTTGGGGGATCACATCGGCAGCGGCGGCGGCGATGACATTCAGAGATTGCTTGACAGCTGCTCGGAGTATGCCTCTCTCTCTCTCTCTCTCTTGTAATTTCGGTGTTGAAAATTGGAATTGCATTTCTATTTTTACTTTTATTTTATTATTTTCAAATAAGAATAAAGGGACAATTAGGTCTCAAAGATTTTGCCTTCCTGACTAATTAGTTTCTAAAAAAAAAAAAATATATCACTTTGGCCCTCCAGAAAAGCAAACCGCAGACATGTGATGATCTTCTATCAATTTATCAACTTACCGGTGATCTTTATATGAACGGTTAATTACTTTGACGTGCCTATTTATATAGATAACAATTTTTAGAGTTAAACTTCACTTGTTTTGATAGCGATAAATAGAGAGATAAAGGGTATATGAAATTGAAAAGATAATAAATATTTCACTGTCCAAAACTACGTCATCTTCATGTTCACGTGTCAGTAACAAGACATGCACCACTATAAATAATGAAATATATGGACAATTTCATTTTGTTTTACACTATTTATTGACAGAAGGATATATATGTTCACTGTTTGCTATTTTGCAGAATCTAATTGGTACTTTTTTTTTTCAAGGACTAATTAGTCCAAGTTCAACATCTTCAAAGATCTAATTGTTACTTTATTCTTCAAATAATGAAGGTTTTGTAACGTTAATGCATGGTGTGGATGGTCCCTTAATTGGATTATGAGTAAGTATTCAGAGTTGGTCAGTTGAAGTTAGGGCTGGCAATGGGTAGGGTAGGGTAGGGTCCCTACTCTAATCCTATCGTGGGTTGAAAATTTTATTAAAACTCTACCCTATTCTACCCGCGGGTTGAGAATCTCTCAATCCTAACCCTACCCGCAGAAATATCAAATTTTTTCAAAGTAAATATAAAATTCAATAATTTCGAATTTTATACATATTAATAACATAAAAAAATAAAAAATTAATGCTCTAAATTACTAAATTAACTAACTAGTTTAGTGGTTGTTCACTTAGTGTAAGTCATTAAATAAGGGAGGTTGTGTATTTAACTTTCACTTATTTCACACTATATACCTAATTTTTAAAAAATATGTGTTATATATGAGGTGCGGGTAGGGTAGGGTATACTCTAAACCCGTACCCTACCCTACCTGCAGGAATACCAGGACCGTACCCTACCCTACCCTACCCGCAGTGGGTCGGGTAGCCTACCCTACCCGAACGAGTTGGACCGGGTTGGGTACCCGCGGGTAGGGTATGAATTGCCAACCCTAGTTGAAGTTGCCTCGTACTGATGAGTGAGGAGAATTTTAGATGGGATTGGACCATGTTAGTGAAGTTTAGGCTTCCTGGTTTTATGAGATAAACATAAATTTTATGTTGCAGGGAAGAGTTGTCTTAGTTTAGGATCAGGTATGGCTTTGAGATCAATGAGGTACTTACTATAATTTACATTTTGAGAAATGTGAGAGGCCAACACTTTTTATCAATATTAGGTAACACTTTATTTTTATACTATTAAGATTTAGGGTTTAGGATTTTGAATTTAGTGTAAAAATACTTTTATTGGCCAAGTGTTGGTAAAATATGATAAATTTGTTAGTCATATAGTATTGCTCTTACATTTTTATAATAATTCATCAATGTGAAATCTCAAGAATTGAACTAAAGTCGGCTTTGTGAGGCACTGAGGCCTTAATGTCTTTATGTTATTGGTGACTGCACACCATCTTATGAGGCATTATAGCTACTTTGATAGAGTAGGGCATGTCAAATTTGTGTTGAATGTGGTCTCGTCAATGGGAATGTTAATGCATATGTTGCTTTGACAAGTTGCCATTCAACATGGTTGTCTATCTAAATAAAATTAATAAATTATAAAACGATAGTTTCTCATGTTAAATATAAACATGGCACCATGTATAATTTTTGAAAATTCTTAGCAAGGATTCAGGAGTGTTTGATAATATCTCATTTTATCAATTAATCCTAGTTTATTCCATTTTCTACTGTTAATGACCAGCTCTCCCGATAACTTAATCTTTTTGCTAATGCCTGTGATTCATTTCTAATTATTCTGTGACAACCCCATGTTATAATAGATAATTAGGCTTGAAGTTTGGACAAAGTATAGCTCAGTGTAGTGCTTTTCTATGTGATGAAATTCCATTTTTTATTTAGCTAAATGGTGTTGTAAGAATCAATCCTCCGATTAGTTTTATATATCCTAACATGCACCTTCTCTTTTAAGTTCACGATCCCCCCGGCCCCCAAAACAAAACAAATCTGCTTCCTCTTCCTTTCCTAATTCATGTATGCTATAGCAACTTCAATAATTTCAAATACATATACAATAGTGCTGTACTATTTCTGTGTGTTGCACTTAATGCTCTAAACACTTATAGCATCTTCGACTCTGGCAACAATGATCTGAACAACACAGAAGTTCCAACTTCTGAGTTCAAAAACATGCCTGATGGGTGGGAAACAATATCTAAATCTCAAGATGGAAACATATGGGAGATGTCCCAGAGAGAAGAGGATATACTTCTCCAGGAATTTGAGCGTCGAATTGCTTATAGCAAGTTTCAGGTGTGTCTATAAATATATTCAAATTATGCATTTCGAGTGCCGAAACAAGGCACTAACACCATTTTCACAAACAATAAAGTTCATGGATACATTCTGGTTTTCTATAATGTCAGTCAGTTATATCTTCAAATTTCTTCCTCAGTCCTTATTTGCAGCACTTATTATTCACAATCTTGTGAATCTGGAATGCAGATCGCTAGTTTTATCAAGACTCATATATTTAGTCGGAGGAGACCAATTGATGGGTGGAAATATATGATAGAGGTGGTGGGACCAAATGCTAAGAAAGGGAAGGGTAGTGTCTCTAGGGTTCCCAGTCTAGCTGATCCCTCTACTCAACCGTTCAAGAAGACCCTTGTTGACAAGAGTTACATTCCCCTTGAGAGAAGGTAGTATCATGTATTCTCTTTCACTGTCTATAGGTATTATCATTTAATATTGGCAGATAAGAGGACAGTTATAGCAACTTACCAATACAACAGATATGCTTCATGAGTACATGGTTAAATGCTCAAAACCCTTCATGAAGTTATGCATTTTCGGTTTAAGTTGTCCTACTCTGCGGATTATTGGTAATGCATCCAATCTATTGCATGTTTGTCTGGCAATGTTTGCGTCCTATCCTTGTGTTGGTAAAGTTATCCTATTATCCGTCAATAGATAAATGTTTAATATAATAAGTTAATAAACTTGCAAGGAAAAAGATAGTTTGTTTTAGAAAATGGTTTGCAGATTAAGGTATTTGAATTGAATAAGATATTTATAAAGTACCAAATGGGATTTTATGGAGTGATATTCATGAGAAATGGCATATTACTGCTGTTTTTTGAGATGGGAATTGACAAAAGAAAGGGTTTTCAAGTAGTTGTAGATATGCTTTGTGAGAATCATTGATACTAGTAAAAACAATAAAAAGTATATGGGTAACAGAGAAGTGAAAAAAGAAGGAAGGGAATAGAGATTAGAGAAGAATAGAGATTAGAGAACTGCACTTACAAGCAGTTAAAATTTTTTAAGTGACAATAATTCTTGTAATGCATACGAAGGAGTCCTGCTAAGGAGCCAATGGAATATTTGTACAATGGGTTATGAGTTAAAAATGAACATTACCCATACTATTCAGAATAACCATCCGGGTAAGAGCTCTAATACTATGTCATGAAACCGCTCATTCCAAAGTTTAAGCTGATAAGAAAATGTAACACTAGTGGTTATATCTCTAATACTGAATTAGACATTCCTAAACCCCCATTGTACACATTGTACAAATATTCCATTGGCTCCCTATACTTCCTCTTAAGCAAAAGGAGTAATCGGGTGTCACCGTCAGCAACGAAACGCTACCTATGTTCATTGTATAACCTTCACATCGAGCCCATTATAACCATCATGTGACAACTTAATCATTACACATTAAGACCTTCAAGACCTTCGAAGCGTCGTATTTGTTTGCCTAAAAGGCTTGACTAGTTGCGTTTAAACATTGGTTCCTGCTTACAAGGTTTTGCCGAGGGGTTATAGGCACTGATACGGTTACAAACTTCTCATCGTTACAACTTACAAGCACTTGTGCAACTTCATATGCTTTAATGTTCATTGTCTAACCTTCACATGATGCCTCTTAATTTCACACGAAGATCGTCAAATTAGCCTACTTGTTTACCTAATAAGCACTTACCTAGTTTCATTTGAACACTGATCCCTGGGTACATGGATTTGTGAAGGGTTAGAAGCACTAAATCACATAGTTACAAGTTCGGCTTCATGGTTACATGCACTTGTGTAAGTTTATGTGCCTTAGCGTCCATTGTGTAACTTCTACATCATGTCTCCTTAAAATCATCATGTGATAACCTCAATCGTGCCACATTAAGACCCTCGAAATGTCATATTTTTTTGCCTAAAAGGAACTTGACTAGTTATGCTTAAACATTGGTCGCTGGTTACAAGCTTTTTCCCATCGTTATAGGCACTGCAAGTTCATGGAATTTAACGTTCATGTACACTATATGGATGAATGCAGGAAAAGAAATCAGTATTATTAAGTCTCGTATCTTGTAAACTGCGAGCAGAGGTAGTAATACATTAACATTGTTAGGAAATGCAAATCTAAAGGAGTGACAGTGCTCAACCAATGGGTCTTTATAATTACAATTACATTTATAAATAAAACTAAAAAAATCAATTATTATGAAAATAAGAAGGTAAAATTTTATATAGTTCATTAATTATGACCAGATCAGTAAGTTGAACTAGTAACGTAATGACTTGATAATCTCACCAGTTCAATCACCGATTCAATTTTAATATCTATGATTTTAAGAACATGCCTTCTTGCTTATTTCCCTCTATGAAGTTGGCATTTGTATGTGATTGATTTTTTATGAACAAGTAACAATCATATTTCAACAAAATTTTCAGCTATTGAAAACCAACATGGAAAATGTTGAAACAAATAATTCTATGCTAGCGGGTAGCGGCATCTTTAGGATCTGATGCTGCCTGTGCTATTATGCACATAAAGGTCCCTCCAAGAGAATATTGTCCATAACACATGGCTTCAAACTCCGTTCAGACACATGACCCACCATGTGAGGTTATAGTTTCTGAATGCTATTATAATAGTAGAGAGTGAATACCCTCCTCTCTGCTTATATGATGGCATTCTGGCTTGAACTCTTTGAATCTTGCATTAAGTAGAAAGACCATAGTCTCAATCTGATTTGTTCTGTGATGGAGTTGTTTAACTTCTAATATCTCAACTCTGGCTTTCACTGAATCACTGAGTTTCAGTAGAAAGTGAAATTCACTGGTGAGTACTAGGAACTAGGAAATCGATCTCATGTCTGAACTTTCCTTCGATAAGAAAGGAGAACAAAAAAATAAAGCTTAACAAAATTAGATCACTACATAGTACATACCTTGTGGATAAGAACTTAAGCTAACTCAATGTACTAGGTAGATGCCTATTGAAAAATTAATGTAAAGGAAATTAAGGTCAGTAAAAGTGTTTGTATCTCATACCCATTATACAACTACTAAAATATATGCAACTGGCAATGCCACAAATGAGAGAACTTTGTGTTAACAAAGTCTAATATATAAAATCATCATTGAAGATTGTGTAATTTCCATTTGTGTATGCTCCATGATGCCTTGCTCTAGCTTCTCTATCCTGCATTTCAGCATTGTGTAAAAGTTAATTTATTATTTACTTTTTTAATGATTATATAAGCATGACTAAATATATGTTCATGTGAAGATAGCATTAGACAAGGGCCACGAACACCTTATAAATTGAGTCCATAAGAAAGACCAAAATGTAATATAAAACACTCACCATCAACATGCTTTAGTGTTTCTTTCCCTCGCTTAGTGATGTTCCCATAACAATAATATCAAATATAGATTATGTGCAAAGTATTATAATTGAGACTGATTGGTCTTATCTCAAGTCTCAACCCCAAATCAATACTCTAGAATAAAGTAATATCAGTACTATTCAGCCATGGTCTCTTATGATTATAATTTGTCAATGTGCGTATTATTCTTTAAGATTGAATCCTTTTTCTAGTTAAAGCTAAAATAGCTAAATATAGAAATTTTATAAATTTTGTATTATCTAAGCTAATGGGTGAGAAAATTTTGAATTATGTAATAACATAGCAAATATTTGTTACCCTGCTTATGAGTCTTTCAAAGGCTTCTGTTCCATGCTCTTCCATGTATCTCTCAGCCGCAGTCAAAACATCGTCTTGCTTGCTGAATATGTTCTTTCTTGGAACATACCACATGTGAGAAGTTCGTGGCATCTGCGGCAGGTGCGGAAGTTGTGGGTTCATATAGAAAGGTCTAATGTATTGCTTATAAACATGCGCTGCGCCATTAAAGTGTGGAAGAACCAACCAGCAACTAAGTATCAACTTGGCATAGGGCCATATGGCAAGCCTGAAAATTAGCACCATAGTTACACTGGGAACTAGAATAGGAAATTCGAAAATAAAAGGAAAGAAAGAAGACAAAGAACAACACCCTTTTAAGAACAAATCATGTTCATCTTCCATCTTTACCAGAGAGTACAAATACAAAAAGCAAACATCATAGAAATTCGACTACATTGATGGTTCTTAAAAGTGTGAAGCCAATGTGCCACTCAAAAGTAGTAGACAAGGCAGCCTTTGTTTAAAGAATGAAAAATTGACATTTAAAATTTGAATTATTTAGATATTAATAACTACTATTATAGTTTTAAATGAACATTCAAAAACTAATGTGAGTAAAATTGGTCGGATGCATGTTAGAGATGTTGTCTAATTGCTTTCAAAACTACCTTTTCTTTACAACCCATATAATAATTTCTTTCAAAACTACCTTTTCTTTTTTACTACCAAAGTAATGTTATGCATCTTTTATTCCTCATGGTAATCAATTTGGTATAAAATTTTTCAATGCTCTTAACAATTTAAAAATAAAAATAAAAAAACATACACTTCAAGAACTTTGGCAAAAGTGAGCTCAAAGAGTGTTATCAAAGAATAGAGAACCCAATATGTGAGCCATTGTTGGTCATCAGCAATTGACCTGGTCTCTATGGCCTGGATTGAAGCATATCTGTTCAAAAAGGACAAAAGGGAATGTCAAAAAAAAAAAAAATTCACACATATATTGCTCTAAAAAAAACATATTCATAAAAATAAAATATCACAAAAGCAAAAAGCATACTTACAAAGGGTAAACGAGGGTAACCAAGGGCCTAAACAAAGGAAACAGAAATAAACAATGTAAGAAACAGATCAAAACAACAACTCTGTAGTTTCAAAAAATGTCTGAATCTGAAGCATGTAATGAAATCAGAGCTCTAAAAGAGTAAAGAGAGACATACAGTGCAAGAACATCGAAGTTCTTGGCAATGACGTGGAGGAAATTGTTTTCAGAAGCCCCCATGCGTGTGCTGCAATGGAGATGTTGCGTTTTCTGCACTCTATTGATGGTTTTGAACTGAGAAAGAGGGTTTGGAGTTTAGACCGAGAGTGGGGAGAGAGAGGGAAGAACAGTGTCTTGAAAAGGAGTGACACGAGAAAAAAAAGTAAATTTAAAAAAGAAAAGAAATCAAATTGTGGGAAAAAGTTGGCAATGGGGTCCTTGAGAGACCAGAGTTCAGACTCCTTGGAAAGTACTGATTTTTTGGGAGAATCTTTTACTATTATGCACCGAAAATAAAATTCGATCCTTTTTTTATTTGGAGTACTAGTGTTTGGGTTTGGGAATAGTTGAGGAAACTAAAAGAGAAATATTTGATTCGGGATCTTCTTAAAATTACACGTTAATTTGAAACCCAACTTTTCTTTTACAAATAATCGATCAACAAAAAATTTATACATCTAAAAATCCATAATAACTGATTATGATTAAGTTCTATTTATCAAAAAAGTTAAATAACATATATTGGATCGTTTTATAAAGTATATCTATCACTAATAAAAAGGGTCAGATAGCGTAACTATTACATATCAATATGCTAACATGTCTAATAATTCGTGTTATACATAAAAATTATTTTTTTAATTGTTATATAATTTATTAATTTTGTACCAAAATTACAGCTCAAAACCAAAAATTACAAAGTTTTATGAATCGGTTAGGTTTCTTTAAAAATATTGAGATTAGTTATACTAAGGAGACAAAAATAACAGAATTTGTTTTATTTAGTATTTATAAATTGTTGTGACAATTAATAATGTTAAATAAGGCAAGTTATAATTGTTTTTGACTTTTTTTTTTACCAAACATTTCCGTATTGAGATATAGTAAGTGAGAATATTTTCAGATAGTGCGTAACGTTTTTTATGGTAAAAAATTTTCAAAAATTTTAATTACACTCATATCTATCTCTTTCTAAAGATCTCAAATACTACTAATATTATTCATGTAAGACCTATTAGCTTATCTTCAATTATGTACAAAATTATTTCTAAAGTCCTAATCATAAACTACAAAATTGTATGTATAAGTTAATCAATCCCAATGAAAGTGCAGTCACAAAAGGTAGTCTTATTTCTGATAATATTCTTATTGCACATAAGCGTATTTATTATTTAAAAAATAAGAGAAAGAATTTAGAAGGGGAGATAGCTGTCAAGTTAGATATGAGTAAAGTATATGACAGAGTTGAGTGACATTTTCTTTGATTTATCATAGCGAAATTGTGTTTTGGATCAGAGTTGATTGATTGAATTCGAGAATCGATTACATATGTTTTTTATCCTGTTGTTATAGAAGGTCATCCTTTTGATTTTTTTAAACTAAGTAGAAGCATCCATTAGGGTGATCATCTCTCCCCTCTATTGTTTTTTTTTTTTTTTTATACAGAAGGTCTTTCTTTTTTGCTACATGATGAATCTACATTTGATGACAAATTATAGATTGAATTGAGTGGATTTCATCACATAAATTCACATTTATTCACTTAAATAGCATACTTTTTGTATTTCTTTTCTAAATTATGTCTAATTATAAAAACATGTTATTTTGTGCTTAATTTAATCAATTTTATTCCACTTTTATTCCATTCGATTCCTTGATGTTTTTTATGAGTGATTTCAGGTGTAATAGGTAGGAATGGCTTGATAAGAGTGGAAGAGAAGCATGCAATTGGGAGAAAACATGAAGAAAACAAAGGAGAAGCACACAGCCAAGTGTGCGTCAGCACAACATTCTGGCATACGTACAAGAGGAAATCAACAAGTTTGCGTACGCACACGCATAAGTCTCTGCGCGTGACTTCATTAAAAAGTCACGTGGCTCGCGTTTTGGGAGGCTTTTGGCCCATTTCTAAAGGCCTTGGGAGCATATAAGGAGGGCTAGCAATACACCATAAATACCATACATTTACACAACACACTTAGGCATATTTTTAGATAGTTTAGGGTAGTTTTAGCTTAGGTTTTTCTCAAATTTTCTTAGGTTTTAGTTAGGGTTTATATCACAAGTTTGAATTTTCTAATTTTGATCTTGGATTCTAGCTATTTTCACTGTAAGTATTTTTTAATTATCTCTTTTATTACACTATTTATTCTACACTTTCTTATATTTTAATTTCCTTTATCAATACATATTTGCTTTTGCAATTTTGATTTCTGGTTAAAGAATTTGATGTTTAGTGGTTATTTTATGTTTGTTGAGTTGGTTGATTTTGTTGATTTTGATGTTTCAAGCATTTTTCCAATTTTGCCATGTGTTGTGGATATGCCCACCATGTGTTTGTTAAAATGCCAATTTTGAATATGGAGTAGATTTCCACTCCTTGGCTTGGAGAAATGAGTATATAGAATACTAGAGTCATAATGTCTGACATTTAGTGATAATTCTTGGGTTGTTAGTTGTTATTTTTTCCACTAACGCTAGCTTTTTACTAAGGTAATTAGTAAGTTAGCTAGGATTTGTGGATTAATAACAATTATGCTCACTTGATTTACTCTTCGATGTTAAGGGTTGCCTAGGTGAGATTAATCCATCATAATTATCATAGTTGTGGTTATGGCAAGGAAGGAATTCCATAACTCATCCCAAGTCAAGGCTCCATTTATGTTTTGAACCACATTTTCATCATTTTAAAGCATTAATTGTCCATATTACATAGATAGTTTTTTAATTCCTTTATTACTTTATTAATTGCAATTTTGATTGTTCTTTAATTCCTTTAATTGTTCGCTTCATCAGTGAAAACCCCTTTTTGATTTCGCAACCAAAATTGTGCGCTTGTGGTCAATCCCCTCAATGATCTTGATAGACCTTCCTCCTTTGGATTTGAAGAAGAGGTTGATGTAGACTTCACACAACCTCCAAAGTACGACTTAAGTGATGGGGAAGAGGAGGAAGAGGTTGGTGACGAAGGAGTTGACAACCAAGAAGTAGCAGTCCTCATGCAAGAATCAAGGGAAACAATTCCGTTTCAAGAGCAAATTGAGTGGGTGCTAATTTCACTGATGAATTTTATTGGCCCACATCAATATGCTATCTTAGAGATGGACCATCAACTTAAGATCCTTCTTGGGTTGTTGCATAGTGGAGAAAGGGGTGTTGGCTTCCAAGTGAATCCAAGGTTCTTCAAGAAAACCAATTCAAGAGTTGGAGTTCAAGTAGGATGTAAAGCACAATTGGGTGATTTCTGGAGAGTGTTGGGTTGCTTCAAGGGTAATTTGAGAGTTTGTCCATCCGGCTTGAAGTATAATGATCAACAAGAAGGAAAACAGGAAACTAGAATATGGGATCCCGAAGGAGCTTTGAAGTGCAAGCTTGGATGGAGATTCAAGGAGGAATGGAAACATAAGCCACCATAACAAGAGTCTCCTCAAAAAGTCCAACTTAAGGACTTCAAATAAAAGTGCTAGGTGGGAGACACCCCACCATGGTAACATCTTTCTAACATTTTCTCTTTGTTTATAATTTACCTTAATTGCATTTTTGTTTGTCTTGGTTAGCTTAGGATTAGTTTAATTTTGAGCTTAGTTAGGTTAATTTTTGTATGGATCATACATTTATGGATTTCTAGATGTTTGGGGTTGAAATTTTGTTGAGCTAAGGCTTAAATACCTTAGAATTTGAAGAATTTTTTTTGGAAAAACAGGACATTGTGTGCACACACAGCCTTGTGCATACGCACAAAATTGCCATATTCTATGCGTATGCACACTAGCCTACACAGCCCCTGTTGGGAGCGCTCGTACCTGTCTCTGCGTGCGCACCCCGTTTTTTCCTCTCAGTGTGCACACACACACCATTGTGCGTACGCACACCAACCCCTTTTCACGCACTCTATGCGTACGCACCTGCTTGTGCGTACACGAACTCACTTACGCCCCCACTGTTGGGAGCGCTCGCATGTTCCTGTGCGCATGCACCACTGATATTTTTGCTCTTTGTGCGCAAGCACGCATATGTGCGCACGCACACATGATCCTTTTTCAGGTTAAAAAAAAGTCTTTTGTGCATACGCACACTTCTTAATCCCCTCTCTTCTGAAAGCGCTCGCACACCCTTGTGCATCCACACACCTTTTATTTTCTACCTCATGTGTGTATGCACACATGTCTGTGCGTACGTACTAGTGCTGTTTTGGACAAAATGTTGATTGCACTTTGCCTTTAGCCCTAAGGCACTACCGCCCGCTCCGTCCCTCTCTTCTCTTGCTTTTCCCCTGTTTTTTTCTACTTATTCTAGTTACTTTTAATTGTATTTCATTTTTATTTTAGTAATTATATTAGGTTTAGTTTAGTTGTTTGTCAATTAAATAAGTTACAAGTGTTTGCTTGTTGTTGATTGGGTTGCTTCTTCCTTGAATCTTGGCTTAATTTTTGATGAATTTGTGCACTAAACATTAGGTCCTTATTTAATTGCTTGAATGAATTTTGAGTTTGATTCATATGTTGTAACTACCATATGCGTTAAACTATATCCTCGTTTGGCAACTTAATCATCAATTGTGCACCTTAGATGATCGTTGAGGTTATTTAATATTGAATCTTATCAATGCACTTATACTTTGCTTTAAATTACTAGTACCTAGTGGGTTTGAATATTCCTGTTTTAATTGCATCCTAGGAAAAATTATTTGTAAATGCATTTTGAATTATGTGAATTGAGTTGAATTACTTGTTCTTCATGATTTTCATATTGATTTAGTCACATAACAGGTACTTGTTTTTTGTTGATGCTTTACATTTGTTTGAGTGACTTGACTTGATTCTTATCAAACTTGTCACTTTTTGTAATAAGTACCTCTATCATGTGACTATTTCATTATATTTCGGGATGAATAAGGAGTTTTCTTTTTATTATTGCATTGGTTATTGTTTATTGTGCTTCCATATCAATTTTGCGCTTTTACTTGTACAATTTCAATATCCAATATCTCAAATATTCAATTCACCTTAGTTGTGGTTACCTAGGTTTGTTTGTGCCTTAACTCTTATTTTTTACTTGCAACCTAGGCTACTTAATTGAGGAACACATGCTTTTTCTTTTGATTGTGTGGTTACCATTTTACTCAGCCAATGTGTGTGTTCTAAACCATGCGCACATTTAGAAAACACACATTGTCTTTTATTATTCCACACATATATCAACTCTTCCTCAATTCCTGTTTATTTGTTTTATACAGCAGCCCGCACCCCAGTGCCCACCAGTTGAAGGTGGAGCTTCATAGTTTTTTACCCCCCAGATTGTGTGCATGCACAGAGGATCGTGCAATAATTAAGTGTAGGGGAGGATCCGTAACTTTGGGACGTAAACATCTCTTTTCCGAATATTTTGCAATATTTCTTGCTTTTATTATTATGTCTTTTCTAGATATTTGTTGATATTTTTGACTTTTTGAATCGTACCTTGTTTATTTTGCTTATATTATATATATGTGTGTGTCCTAGTTTATTTCTAGTTTTGTTATAGTAAATATTTACATGTTACTTAGTATAGGAAATAAGTTGGTAAAAACAACAAAAGAATTTTCAAGAAATCCCTTTTAGGGTGTTCGATTGATTAGATTTAAAAACTTGTTTTCAACTTGCTTGAAGTATTTTTCTTATGGAACATAGAAAAGAGCTAGAACAAAACACCAAGTGAGATTTGAGCTTTAATGCGTGGTTGCACATTTTCAACCATAAAATTTTGTTCTTGTGTGCTATACTCTTTCATGATTGTGATCTTAGATTTGCTTGACTCTTTATGTCCTATATTTGGTGTTTTGAATACATTTAGTATGATTGAGGCTATTTTTGAAATCAAAACTCACTAACTCATATGGCCATACCCTTATATCTACCATTGTAACCAACTTTTGAGCCTTTTAATTTCCATTTTGTTCTAATTCTAAGCACATCATTCTCCCTAAGTGAAAAACTATGAACGTCCATGAATTGTATCTTTGATTAGCTTGGGTTGAGGAGTGTGTGTTAATCAAGTGTGGGGAGATTTTTGGAGACACATTGGTAGTTAGTTTACTTTGAGTATTCATTGAGAAATTTTGAAAGAATGGGTAAACACTCATGCATTCATTACTTAAAATATATGCATCTCTTTTTGGTGATATAAGAAAAATTTTGGTGTATATACCCTTGATTAAAAAAAAGAGAAGAAAAAGAAAAGAAAAGAAAAGAAATGATGGTAATAATGTAAATAAAGAATGCATATGTGGTTAAATTAGAAAGAAGATGCATGAATGAATGTGAGAAAGGAGATGAATGGGAAGTTAGGTTGTTTTCTTTGGTGTAAATAGGTTGATATAGGATTAGGTGGGACACTTGAGCTAATCAAAGATCCAATTCCCTAGTCCACTTAACTATATTAATCCTACCCTTACCCTAACCCTGTTACAACCCTCTAAAGACCTCATGATATTTTTATTCATTCATCAACTATTTGTTGATTGTTAAATGACTAGCAAATCATAGAAAAAACATGATTAAAGGAGGATTGAGTGGTTAAGCCCTAAACATTGAGCGATTAGAGCATATACACATCCGGTGAGGGGTTCGATCGCTCAATTCTATGTTTCCATCCTTTATCTTGTGTCTTCTTGCAAGTTGTGGAATCGATTTTTAAAAATTTCAAATCAAATCTTTGGACATTGGTCATATTGCATTGATCTCTTGCGTTGACCCTAATGATTTACCTTGGATTGATAAAACGCGTACTGGTAAATTAGCCGACAGTATCAGCTTAAATCTATCCGGTACTGTGCGAGAATGATAAAAACAGTAGAAAACTTAGAAAATAAATTAAAGTTGAAAACCGGACACTAATTTAAAAGGTTTGGCCCTAAGTTGAACCAAACGTGCAAAAAACGCTAACGGGTTGGACCGGCCCCAAGTTGGGCCCAAGCCCAACATATATATAGCCATAAGTGAGGCCATTTCAGCCTCACCACACTTCATAATAACACAACACAGCAGCTGCAACCTAAGCGAGAAGAGAGGTGAGGGTTACAAGAAGCACTATTCACATTCATCTTTTTTCTCTTGTAACTTGAGCTACGATGCTCTGATTTGCGTGCCGCCAGCGGCCAAAACTCCTGCCGAGCCCGTCACTTCTAGCTAGGTATTGTGGTAAGTTTCTTGCAAATCTCTGCCCAGTTCTCAGCCCTTAAGAATTTTGAAATTTAGGTTTTTGTTTTGAGTGAATTTTTGTGATTTGGTTGTTTAGGTGCCAACCAATAGTGAGGAATTATTGGGTTTTACCCAAATTTGCAGTGAGTAAGGTAAGATTGCCTCAAACCCTCATAAAATTAAGCTTATTTATGAACCCTAGAATTTATGTTGTGTATATTAATTGTGCATAGTTTGGAATTTGTGATTATTGGAGGGTTGGTTCTTGAATTGGTGACTTTTGGTGATTGGAGGCTTGAGTTGGACTCAATTTGGTGATTTAGTGCATATTGGGAATCGGCTAAGGTATGGTTTCGATTTTCTCTATGTAATATATAATATTTATGGACACTTAGGCTAGTAGACCATAGGATAGGATTGAAATAGATTGATGATGATTGTGATGCATGATGATTTTGATGATTGTGATATTGTTGTCGATTATTGAGATGGAAGTTGAATGATGATAATGTTGGGTAGTGGTATTGGGTTTGTATTCTTGTGGATGTTAATGAATGATGATGTTTGGTGATGTAGATATAGGATGGTGGAATGATGTTTTTGTGATGTATATTGTTGAGGTTTAAATTTTATAAGTAGAATGTGGGTATGGAATGGATGATTTATGTGTTGCTAGGTTTTGGAATGATGAAAAGGTATATGAATATGAATTAAGTACATTAGGACTGCTTTGAATGTGGAATAAGTGATGTTTGATTGAAAATTTGGTAAAATTGAGGTTTAGAGATCTTTGGTAAAAATAGATTTTTAGTGAACTTCGACAGATCATATTTTGAGCTACAATTTTTGAAATTGAATGATTTTATATCAAATTAAAGATACTTTAAAGAGCTTTAAAACGGTATAGATTTTGTAGAAATCTAAATTTTGTAGAGAAAGATATGATCGTTGGAAGTTTGGGTTAGAAATATGAATTCTGTGAAGTTGCAGAATTTGTGATTTGTAAGTTGTGCGCACGCACAACCTCGTGAGCACGCACACGTTGGGATTTGCAATCTGTTCAGGGTGCTCGCACGTACTTGTGCGCGCATTTATTATGAAAACTTTTACCTTTCGTGCGTACGCACACATCTATGCATACACACACTTTCTGAAAATCCTTCTAGGCGTGCATACGCACAACCCTATGCGTACACACATTACCCTGTTTTTCAATAAAAACCTTATTTTCAACTGTTTTACCTTTCCAACAAGTTTGTGAACTTCCGTGACACTTACCTATGACTGTTTAGCTTGTTTTTAGGCGTCAAAACATAGAGAAGGCTCTAGGTGAAATTAATTAGGTATTTTCTTGTAAAAATGTTTAAAAAATGGAGGCTTAGGTTTTTGGAGTACTGAGGATGGATTAGTGGAGAGAGATGACAGAGTACTGTAATAACGATTGACATAGTGAGTTGTGAAAATTACGAATTGATGGTGGTTGAGACAAGTCTGGGACTCAAAGTGGAATTATGGATTACTGATGTACTGAAATATATGATTGCTAAAACCACTGATGTAACATTTTTTTTTAAATTGAAATTGCTGAGACGCTATGCGCCTGGCAAGGACGGTTTGGTTGGATCCCGCCTGTCGAGGTCGTGGTGGCGGTGTAAGAGTGAAGGTTAGTCCTGCTTATGTTGAGATGTGAGGTGGTGCACAAATTATGAATCACACTTTTCACAACTCGTACCACTAACCAGCAAGTGCACTGGGTCGTCCAAGTAATACCTTACGTGAGTAAGGGTCGAATCCCACGGAGATTGTTGGCTTGAAGCAATCTATGGTTATCTTGTAACTCTTAGTCAGGATATCAATTATATTTATCAGTTTGAATTGCGAAAAATAAAAGAGCATGAAATAAATACTTGTTATGCAGTAATGGAGAATATGTTGGAGTTTTGGAGATGCTTTGTTTTCTGAATCTCTGCTTTCCCCCTGTCTTCTTCTTCACGCACGCAAGGTTCCTCCTATGGCAAGCTATGTGTTGGTGGATCACCGTTGTCAATGGCTACCATCCGTCCTCTCAGTGAAAATGGTCCAGGTGCGCTGTCACCGCACGGCTAATCATCTGTCGGTTCTCACTCATGCTGGAATAGGATCCATTGATCCTTTTGCGTCTGACACTACGCCCAACCCTTGTGAGTTTGAAGCTCGTCACAGTCATTCAATCCCTGAATCCTACTCGGAATACCACAGACAAGGTTTAGACTTTCCGGATTCTCAAGAATGCTGCCAATGGATTCTAGCTTATACCACGAAGATTCTGATTAAGGAATCCAAGAGATACTCATTCAATCGAAGGTAGAACGGAAGTGTTTGTCAGCCACACGTTCATAGATTGAGAATGGTGATGAGTGTCACGGATCATCACATTCATCATATTGAAGTGCGAATGAACATCTTAGATAGAAACAAGCGTGTTTGAATAGAAAACAGAAATAATTGCATTAATTCATCGAGACACAGCAGAGCTCCTCACCCCCAACAATGGAGTTTAGAGACTCATGTCGTCAAAGAGTACAAAGTTCAGATCTAAAATGTCATGAGATACAAAATAATCCTCTAAAAGTTGTTTAAATAGTAAGCTAGTAATCTAAGTTTGCAGAGAATGAGTAAACTATGATAGATAGTACAGAAATCCACTTCTGGGGCCCACTTGGTGTGTGCTGGGGCTGAGACTTATGCTTTACACGTGCTTAGGCTGTTTCTGGAGTTAAACGCCAGGTTGTAACCTGTTTTGGGCGTTTAACTCCAACTTGTAACCTGTTTCTAGCGTTTAACGCCAGACTGCAACATGGAACTGGCGTTGAATACCAGTTTACATAGTCTATCCTTGAGCAAAGTATAGATTATTATATATTGATGGAAAGCCCTAGATGTCTACTTTCCAACGCAATTAGGAGCGCGCCAATTGGATTCCTGTAGCTCCAGAAAATTCATTCCGAGTGCAGAGAGGTCAGAATCCAACAACATCAGCAGTCCTTTTTCAGCCTGAATAAGATTTTTGCTCAGCTCCCTCAATTTCAGCCAGAAAATACCTGAAATTACAGAAAAATACACAAACTCATAGTAAAGTCCATAAATATGAATTTTGCCTAGAAACTAATGAAAATATACTAAAAACTAACTAAAACATACTAAAAACTACATGAAATTAACCCCAAAAAGCATATAAAATATCCGCTCATCACAACACCAAACTTAAACTGTTGCTTGTCCCCAAGCAACTAGACAAATAAAATAGAATACAAATGAGTCAAGAAGCAATAATATCTCAGAGTTTTTTGAGTGAAGCTCAGATTCTAATTAGATGAGCGGGACTAGTAGCTTTTTTTTTTTTGCTTCCGAACAGTTTTGGCATCTCACTTTATCCATTGAAGCTCAGAATGATTGGCATCTATAGGAACTTAGAATTCAGATAGTGTTATTGATTCTCCTAGTTCAGTATGTTGATTCTTGAACACAGCTACTTTATGAGTCTTGGCCGTGGCCCTAAGCACTCTGTTTTCCAGTATTACCACCGGATACATACATGCCACAGACACATAACTGGGTGAACCTTTTCAGATTGTGACTCAGCTTTGCTAAAGTCCCTAATTAGAGGTGTCCAGGGTTCTTAAGCACACTCTGTTTTTGCTTTGGACCTCGACTTTAACCGCTCAGTCTCAAGTTTTTACTTGACACCTTCACGCCACAAGCACATGGTTAGGGACAGCTTGGTTTAGCCGCTTAGGCCAGGATTTTATTCCTTTAGGCCCTCCTATCCACTGATGCTCAAAGCCTTGGATCCTTTTTATGACCCTTGCCTTTTGGTTTTAAGGGCTATTGGCTTTTTGCTCTTGCCTTTTGGTTTAAAGAGCTTTTGGCTTTTTCTGCTTGCTTTTTCTTTTCTTTTTTTTTCGCATTTTTTTCTGCAAGCTTTGTTCTTCACTGCTTTTTCTTGCTTCAAGAATCATTTTTATGATTTTTCAGATTATCAAATAACATTTCTCCTTTTTCATCATTCTTTTAAGAGCCAACATATTTAACATTCATAAACATCAAATTCAGAAGACATATGCACTGTTCAAGCATTCATTCAGAAGACAAAAAGCATTGCCACCATATGTAAATAATTAGAATTTTTCTTATTAAAAACTCAAAAAGTATTGCCTCCTTATTCTAAAGAAAATCTGCTATTTTATTCATGTTTAATGATGATGAGAAAAATAAATTATAGCTTAATTGGAGATAAAATCAAAATATAGATACTAATTACGACTACTCATATATAACTTCTAAGGTAAAACTCAAATAAGAACAATTATCACATAGTTAAAGCTAGGATTAAAACTCAACAACCTTGAATTTGGGAGGTGGATGCCTCTTTAGTCTGTGGAGTGCTTGGCCCTTCAAGAGATATTTTCTGACGCTTTAATTCCTTCAGTTCACGCCCTTGCTCTTTTTGTTCTCTAAGCAATTTGCAGAGCATGCTGTTTTGATTTTGCTGTTCTTCCTTCAGTTGATCCACAGCTTCTTACAACTTGGTGATAGATGCTTCTAGGCGCTCCCAGTATTCAATTTGAGGGATTTCCAGGAGGAACTCCTCTGCTTTTCTCTTGATGGGGTCATCCTGCACTTGTTGTCCTTCCATAGACTTTTTGGTGATTGGTTGCTCAACTGAGATATACTTATTTACTCCCATCTTTACCCCAGCATCTTTACATAACAGAGAAACTAAGCTTGGATAGGCCAATTTGGCATCCTTGGAGTTCTTATTTGCAATTTTGTAAAGCTCACAAGCAATCAGCTGATGAACTTCCACTTCTTTTTCCAGTATAATGCAATGAATCATCACTGCTCTTCTGATGGTGACTTCAGAGTGGTTGCTAGTGGGCAGTATAGAGCGCCCAATGAAGTCCAGCTAGCCTCTGGCGACTGGTTTGAGATCTCCTTTCTTGAGTTGGTTCGGGGCACCCTTTGTGTTGGTTGTCCACTTGGCTCCAGGGAGACATATGTCCTCTAAGATTTTATCCAAGCCCAGGTTTGATCTCATCATTCTCCTATTAAAGGAGTCTGGGTCATCTTGCAGTTGAGGCAGCTTGAAGATCTCCCTTATTTTATCAGGGTGGGTGTGAATAACCTTCCCTTTGACCAAAGTTCTATAGTCATAGAATGCGGTTCCAGCTATCGTCTGCCTGTCCGTCTGCCATAGATTAGCATAGAATTCTTGAACCATGTTTCTTCCCACCTTTGTTTCAGGATTAGCTAGGACTTCCCAGCTCCTGTTTCGAATTTGCTCTTGGATCTCCGGATATTCATCTTCTTTCAGATCAAATTTAATTTCCAGGATCACTGACCTTAGACTCATTATTTTGTAAAAATGGTCTGAATGTTCTTTGGTTATGAACTTCCTTGATTCCAAAGTGGTTTTGGAATGTTCTCTTTCTTGCCTCTTGAGTCAGTTTGTTTTCCCTTAGGTGCCATGATCTTAGTGGGTATTGGTTTAGTGATCACAGATAAACACACTAAGCTTAGAGGTTTGCTTGTCCTCAAGCAAAAGAAAGGAAAGGAGAGGGAAAGAGGGAGAGCCAAGCGCAACTTGTGGAGGAGAGGGGGAGAGGCCGAACCAATATTTAAGGGGAAGGGGGGTGGGTTTCGAAAATTATTTGAAAAAGATATGATAGAAAAAGTGATTTAGAAAAGATAAGTATGATAGGAAAAGATGTGATTTAAAATTGAAAAGATATGAAAGATATTTGAAAAAGATAAATCTGGATTTTGAAAAAGATAATGTGAAGATTTAAAAAAGATATTGATGAGTTGAAAAGATTTTAGAAGGAAAAGAGATAGATTTGTTTTGAAAAGGATTTGAAAATAATTTGAAGAGGATTAAGAAAAAGGGTTTATGAATTAAGATACATTTGATATCTTTTGAAAAAGGATTCGAAAAATTAGGATTTGTAACAAGTTTGTGCAAGAAATCATGAATTGAAACATAAAAAATGGAAAAAATTTGAATTGAAAACGAAATTGCCTACTCCCCACAATCCTGGCGTTAAACGCCCAACTGCTGCATGTTTTGGGCGTTTAACGCCCAGTTGGTGCTTGGTTTGGGCGTTTAACGCCCAGCTGTTGCTTCTAGCTGGTGTTAAATGCCAGAAACCCCTTTGTCACTGGGCGTTTTTCTAAACGCCCAGGATACTGTAAATCTGGCATTAAACGCCTAGAAGCTGCTTCTTTCTGGTGTTTAACGCCCGGATGGCTATCTTTACTGGCGTTAAATGCTCAGTAGATGCTCCTTTTGGGCGTTTAACGCCCAGTTGTGCCTCTTACTGGCGTTTTCTTGCCAGTGAGCTCCTTTTTCCTATTTTGTGCTCTGAATTCTTCTGTAACCCTGTGGACTTATGCAATTGATTCTTTACCTTGTTAATATTAAGCTCATGTATTTCAAAAATAAATAAAATGAAAAATAAAATAAATAAAATAACAGAAAAAGTTTTGCTAATGGCTGGGTTGCCTCCCAGTAAGCGCTTCTTTATTGTCTTTAGCTGGACCTTGCTGAGCTTTTAATCTAGCATCAGCCTTGAGCACTCTTGCTCAACATTGCCTTCAAGATAGTGCTTGATTCTCTGTCCATTTACAATAAACTTCTTATCAGAATCAATGTCTTGAAGCTCCACATAACCATATGGTGATACACTTGTAATCACATATGGTCCCCTCCACCGGGATTTCAGTTTCCCGGGGAATAGCCTGTGCCTAGAGTTAAACAATAGAACCTTTTGTCCTGGTTCAAAGACTCTAGATGACAACTTTCTGTCATGCCACCTTTTTTATTTCTCTTTATAAAGCTTGGCATTTTCGAAAGCAGTGAATCTGAATTCCTCTAGCTCATTCAGCTGGAGCAATCTTTTTTCTCCAGCTAATTTGGCATCAAAGTTTAGGAATCTGGTTGCCTAGTAGGCCTTATGTTCCAATTCCACGGGCAGATGACAGGCCTTACCATACACAAGTTAGTATGGAGAGGTCCCTATAGGAGTCTTGAATGCTGTTCTGTAAGCCCACAGAGCATCATCCAAGCTTCTTGCCCAATCTTTTCTACGGGTACTTACAGTCCGTTCCAGGATTCTTTTTAGTTCTCTGTTAGAAACTTCAGCTTGCCCATTTATTTGTGGATGATATGGAGTCGCCACCTTGTGGTGAATCCCATACCGGACCATGGCAGAGTAAAGTTGTTTGTTGCAGAAGTGAGTGCCCCCACCACTGATTAGTACTCTAGGGACACCAAACTTGCTGAAGATATGTTTCTGGAGGAACTTCAGCACTGTTTTAGTATTGTTGGTGGGTGTGGCAACGGCCTCTACCCATTTTGATACATAGTTGACTGCCACCAGAATATAAGTGTTTGAGTATGATGGTGGGAAAGGTCCCATGAAGTCAATTCCCCATACATCAAACAACTCAATCTCCAAGATTCCCTGTTGAGGCATGGCGTAACCATGAGGCAGATTACCAGCTCTTTGGCAACTGTCACGGTTACGTACAAACTCTCGGGAATCCCTATAGAGTGTAGGCCAGTAGAAGCCACATTGGAGGACCTTGGTGGCTGTTCGCTCACCTCCGAAATGGCCTCCATATTGTGATCCATGGGAATGTCATAAGATCCTCTGTGCTTCTTCTCTAGGCACACACCTACGGATTATTTTGTCTGCACATCTCTTAAAGAGATAGGGTTCATCCCATAAGTAGTACTTTGCATCAGTAATTAATTTTTTCTTTTGTTGCCTGCTGTACTCCTTGGGTATGAACCTTGCAGCTTTATAGTTTGTAATATCTGCAAACCATGGTGTTTCCTGAATGGAAAACAAATGCTCATCGGGAAAGGTCTCAGAGATCTCAATAGAGGGGGGAAACTCCCCTTCTACTGGTTCTATCCGGGACAGATGATCAGCCACTTAGTTTTCTGTCCCTTTTCTGTCTCTTATTTCTATATCAAACTCTTGCAGAAGCAACACCCATCTTATGAGCCTGGGTTTTGAATCTTGTTTTGTGAGTAGATATTTAAGAGCAGCATGGTCAGTGTACACAATCACTTTTGGTCCTACTAAGTATGATCTAAACTTGTCAATGGCATAAACCACTGCAAGCAATTCTTTTTCTGTGGTTGTGTAATTTTTTTGGGCATCATTTAAAACACGGCTAGCATAATAAATGACATGCAGAAGCTTGTCATGCCTCTGCCCCAGTACTACACCAATGGCATGGTCACTGGCATCACACATTAGTTCAAATGGTAATGTCCAGTCTGGTGCAGAAATAACTAGTGCTGTGACCAGCTTAGCTTTCAGAGTCTCAAACGCTTGCAGACACTCTGTGTCAAACACAAATGGCGTGTCAGCAGCTAGCAGATTGCTCATGGGTTTTGCAATTTTTGAAAAATCCTTTATAAACCTCCTGTAGAATCCTGCATGCCCCAGAAAGCTTTTGATTGCCTTAACATTAGCAGGTGGTGGTAATTTTTCAATTACTTCCACTTTAGCTTGATCCACCTCTATCCCCTTGTTTGAAATTTTATGCCCAAGGACAATTCCTTCAGTCACCATAAAGTAACATTTTTCCCAGTTTAAAACTAGGTTGGTCTCTTGGCATCTTTTCAGAACAAGTGTTAAATGGTCAAGGCAGGAGCTGAATGAGTCTCCAAATATTGAAAAGTTATCAATGAAGACTTCCAGAAATTTCTCTACCATATCAGAAAAGATAGAGAGCATGCACCTCTGAAAGGTTGCAGGTGCATTACACAGACCAAAAGGCATTCTTCTGTAAGCAAATACTCCAGAAGGACATGTGAATGCTATTTTCTCTTGGTCCTGAGGATCTACTGCAATTTGGTTGTAACCTGAATAGCCATCCAAAAAGCAGTAATATTCATGACCTGCTAGTCTCTCTAGCATCTGGTCTATGAATGGTAAAGGAAAATGATCCTTTCTGGTGGCTGTGTTGAGCCTTCTATAGTCAATACACATGCGCTACCCTGTAACTGTTCTTGTAGGAACCAGTTCATTTTTTTCATTATGAACCACTGTCATGCCTCCCTTCTTGGGAACAACTTGAACAGGGCTCACCCAGGGGCTATCAGAAATAGGATAAATAATCCCAGCCTCCAGTAATTTGGTGACTTCTTTCTGCAATACTTCCTTCATGGCTGAATTTAGCCGCCTCTGTGGTTGAACCACTTGCTTTGCATCATCCTCCAATAGGATTTTGTGCATGCATCTAGCTGGGCTTATGCCCTTAAGGTCACTTATGGACCACCCAAGAGCTGTCTTGTGTGTCCTTAGCACTTGAATTAGTGCTTCCTCTTCCAGTGGATTTAAAGCAGAGCTTATGATCACTGAAAAAGTGTCTTCTTCTCCCAGAAATGCATATTTCAGGGATGGTGGTAATGGCTTGAGCTCGGGTTTAGGAGGTTTCTCCTCTTCCTGAGGAAGTCTCAGAGGCTCTTTCAATTCCTCTGAACCCTCCAAATCAGGCTGAACATCTTTAAAGATGTCTTCCAGCTCTGATTCGAGACTCTCAGCCATGTTGACCTCCTCTACCAAAGAGTCAATGAGATCAACTTTCATGTAGTCTTTTGGTGTGTCTGGATGCTACATGGCTTTGACAGCATTCAACTTAAACTCATCCTCATTGACTCTCAGGGTTACTTCCCCCTTTTGGACATCAATGAGAGTTCGTCCAATTGCTAGGAAAGGTCTTCCTAGAATGAGAGTAGCACTTTTGTGCTCCTCCATTTCCAGCACTACAAAGTCAGTGGGAAAGGCGAATGGCCCAACCCTAACAATCATGTCCTCAATCACGCCTAATGGGTATTTAATGGAGCCATCAGCAAGTTGAAGACATATCCGGGTTGGTTTAACTTCTTTAGTTAAACCAAGCTTTCTGATAGTAGATGCAGGTATTAGGTTGATGCTTGCCCCAAGATCACATAAAGCTGTCTTGGTGCAATTACCCTCTAATATGCATGGTATTAGAAAGCTTCCGGGATCTTTAAGCTTTTCTGGAAAGCTTTTCAGAATGACTGCACTGCATTCTTCAGTGATGAGAACTCTTTCAGTTTCTCTCCAATCCTTCTTATGACTCAAGATCTCCTTCATGAACTTGGCATAAGAAGGTATTTGCTCAAATGCCTCTGCAAACGGAATCTTTATTTCAAGAGTCCTGAGATAATCTGCAAAGCGAGCAAATTGCTTATCCTGCTCCTCTTGGCAGAGTTTTTGAGGAGGTGGTTGGAGAAGCCTTTTTAGAGGGGTTGTTATCAGCACTTGTGTGTGTCTGATCCCTCACTGGTATTTGAATGCCAGGGTTAGAAGCTGGAGTGGCGTTGGACGCCAACTCCTTACTTGTTCCTGGCGTTTGAACGCCAGAACTGAGCTTCCATTGGGCGTTTGACGCCAAATCCTTGCCTATTTCTGGCGTTTGAACACCAGAGTTATTCCTCTCTGGGCTCTTACTGTCCTCAGAGGGATTTTGGATAGCAGGTTGTTCATTTCTTGGCTTCCTGCTGCCTTGAAGTGAGGTATTTAATGTTTTTCCACTTCTTAATTGAATTTCTTGGCACTCTTCCGTTATTTGTTTTGATAACTGCTATTCTGTTTGCTTCAACAATACTTCCATATTCAGATTAGCTATTCTTATATCTTGTAGTATCTCCTTGAATTCGGCCAGCTGTTTTGTTAGAAAGTCTAATTGCTGATTGAATTCAGTAATTTATTCTGCAGGACTGAGTTCAGCAGTTACTGTTTTAGCCTCTTCTTTCATGGAAGATTCACTGCTTAGGTACAGATGCTAATTTCTGGCAACTGTATCAATAAGCTCTTGAGCCACTTAAATTGTTTTTCTCATGTGTATAGATCCACCAGCTGAGTGATCTAGAGAAATTTGAGCTTTCTCTGTAAGCCCATAATAGAAGATGTCTAACTGCACCCATTCTGAAAACATTTCATAGGGGAATTTTCTTAGCATCTCTCTATATCTCTCCCAGGCATCATAAAGAGATTCATTATCTCCTTGTTTAAAGCCTTGGATGTCCAGTCTTAGCTGTGTCATCCGTTTTGGAGGGAAGTATTGATTCAAGAATTTTTCTGACAGCTGTTTCCATGTCCTTATGCTAGCCTTAGGTTGGTTATTTAACCACCTCTTAGCTTGGTCTTTTACAGCAAATGGAAACAGTAATAATCTGTAGACATCCTGATCTACTTTCTTATCATGTACTGTGTCAACAATTTGTAAAAACTGTGCCAGAAACTCTGAAGGTTCTTCCTGTGGAAGACCGGAATACTAGCAACTTTGCTGCACCATGATAATGAGCTGAGGATTCAACTCAAAGCTACTGACTCCAATGGAGGGTATACAGATACTGCTCCCATATGAAGTAGTAGTGGGGTTAGCATATGACCCCAGAGTCCTTCTGGACTGCTCATTTCCACTTAGGTCCATGATGGAGAAAAGGGAATTGATGTGAATTGCAATTAAAATATATTTTTATTTTTATTTTATAAAAAGAGAATGAATAAAGAAAAATGAAATAAAATAACTAGAAATTAAATATAGATTTCAAAAATTAAGAATAAAAAAATAAAAATTTTAAAATAGAAATTTGAATTTTTGAATGATATTTTCGAAAAAAAAATGAAGGAAGAGAAAGTGGTTAGGAAGTTTTGAAAAAAAATTGATTGAGAAGATATGATTGAAAAACAATTTAAAAAGATTTGATTTTTTTTTTAAATTGATGACTAAAATAATGCAAAATTTTTGAAAATTATGAGTGGAATGAGAAAAAGATAATTTTTTTTATTTTTGAATCTTAATGAGGAAAGAGAAAAACAATGAAATAGCACAAGATTTAAAATTTTTAGATCTAATGCTTCTTGTTTTTGAAAAATTTAGAGGGAAAATACCAAGGAATACCAAACTTAAAAATTTTAAGATCAAGACACAAGGAAAACTCAAGAACACCTTGAAGACTCACAAGAACAACAAGAACATGAAGAAAGAACACCAAACTAAAATTTTTAGAAAATCAGAATAAATTTTCGAAAACTAAAGAAAAGCTAACAAGAAAATACCAAACTTAAAACTTGACACAAGATTTGCTCAAAGAAAAATTATTTTTGAAAAATTTTTAAAAGGAAGATTCCCAATTACTAAGAACATAAACACAACGCTCTAGCCAATTGAGTTATAAATTTAAAGTGTTTTAATATTGTATTTAATAAATAAAATTTTCTTTGGAAACTGATATCTTGAAAAAGCACAAAAAAAAAAAAAAACAAGAAAAGACACAGAACAAGAAAAACTAAAGATCAAACAAGGAAAATAAACAAGAACAACTTGAAGATTAAGAAGGAACAATGAACACTAATTCAAAAATTTTAAAGGAAGATAAAAAAACATGCAATTGACACCAAACTTAAAACATAAAACTAAACTTAAACAGAAAAACTCAATTATTAGTAAAAAAAATAAAATTTCGAAAAAAATT
Source organism: Arachis ipaensis (assembly GCF_059453495.1). Taxonomy (NCBI): domain Eukaryota; kingdom Viridiplantae; phylum Streptophyta; class Magnoliopsida; order Fabales; family Fabaceae; genus Arachis; species Arachis ipaensis. Next base: position 43,709,673 of record NC_142440.1, read on the forward strand.
TTGAAAAAGAAAATAAGGATTCTAAAATTTTAACAAGAACAATAATAAAAGACTCAACGACAAAACACAGATTAATAAAGAAAAATAAAAAATTTTTGAAAGATTTTTGAAAAGAAAGTAAAGGACTCTGACCCAAAAGACAAAATCTTCCTAATCTAAGCAACATGATGAACCGTCAGTTGTTCAAACTCGAACAATTCCCCGGCAATGGCGCCAAAAACTTGGTGCACAAATTGTGAATCACACTTTTCACATCTCGTACCACTAACCAGCAAGTGCACTGGGTCGTCCAAATAATACCTTACGTGAGTAAGGGTCGAATCCCACGGAGATTGTTGGCTTGAAGCAATCTATGGTTATCTTGTAACTCTTAGTCAGGATATCAATTATATTTATCAGTTTGAATTGCGAAAAATAAAAGAGCATGAAATAAATACTTGTTATGCAGTAATGGAGAATATGTTGGAGTTTTGGAGATGCTTTGTCTTCTGAATCTCTGCTTTCCCCCTGTCTTCTTCTTCACACACGCAAGGTTCCTCCTATGGCAAGCTGTGTGTTGGTGGATCACCGTTGTCAATGGCTACCATCTGTCCTCTCAGTGAAAATGGTCCAGGTGCGCTGTCACCGCACGACTAATCATCTGTCGGTTCTCACTCATGCTGGAATAGGATCCATTGATCCTTTTGCGTCTGTCACTACGCCCAACCCTTGTGAGTTTGAAGCTCGTCACAGTCATTCAATCCCTGAATCCTACTCGGAATACCACAGACAAGGTTTAGACTTTCCGGATTCTCAAGAATGCTGCCAATGGATTCTAGCTTATACCACGAAGATTCTGATTAAGGAATCCAAGAGATACTCATTCAATCGAAGGTAGAACGGGAGTGTTTGTCAGGCACACGTTCATAGATTGAGAATGGTGATGAGTGTCACGGATCATCACATTCATCATATTGAAGTGCGAATGAACATCGTAGATAGAAACAAGCGTGTTTGAATAGAAAACAGAAATAATTGCATTAATTCATCGAGACACAGCAGAGCTCCTCACCCCCAACAATGGAGTTTAGAGACTCATGCCGTCAAGGAGTACAAAGTTCAGATCTAAAATATCATGAGATACAAAATAATCCTCTAAAAGTTGTTTAAATAGTAAGCTAGTAATCTAGGTTTGCAGAGAATGAGTAAACTATGATAGATAGTGCAGAAATCCACTTCTGGGGCCCACTTGTTATGTGCTGGGGCTGAGACTTAAGCTTTACACGTGCTTAGGCTGTTTCTGGAGTTAAACGCCAGGTTGTAACCTGTTTTGGGCGTTTAACTCCAACTTGTAACCTGTTTCTGGCGTTTAACGCCAGACTGCAACATGGAACTGGCGTTGAACGCCAGTTTACATCATCTATCCTTGAGCAAAGTATAGACTATTATATATTGATGGAAAGCCCTGGATGTCCACTTTCCAACGCAATTGAAAGCGCGTTAAGTGGATTCCTGTAGCTCCAGAAAATCCATTCCGAGTGTAGAGAGGTCAGAATCCAACAACATCAGCAGTCCTTTTTCAGCCTGAATCAGATTTTTGCTCAGCTCCCTCAATTTCAGCCAGAAAATACCTGAAATTACAGAAAAAACACAAACTCATAGTAAAGTCCAGAAATATGAATTTTGCCTAGAAACTAATGAAAATATACTAAAAACTAACTAAAACATACTAAAAACTACATGAAATTAACCCCAAAAAGTGTGTAAAATATCCGCTCATCATGAGATCTGTGGCAGAGTATCCTGCTCGCATCTTTTTGGAATCACAAGAGTGTGCACGGGCACTATATCCTTGGACCATGGGTTGGGGCACGATATCCCTAGGGAGTACCCGTTGTATTCGTGACCGAAAGGTGACGTCTCCATGGAGATGTGTCGGGTTGGCAGTTGAATCGACAATGTGATATCACAACCAAATAGGACAAGCATTCATCATGTGCATCTTCTATCTGTTTGCTTGTTTTGCCGACTTGAATTGCTTGCTTAATTGTATAACATGATTAATTGCTTCTTGAATTTCTTGATATACATGCTATACTTGTGTTTTACTTGCATTGTTACTACTTGTGTTTTCTACTAGGATTGAGGAGGTTCGGAAGGCGGTGGCAATGGGATCGCATGGCGGATAGGCTGGTGAAGGTTGTGGGATAGCGGTGAACTGATAGTTAGAAATTGGGGTAAGTATGGTTTTGGTCCCTAACGTTGAGGGCCAGAATCGAAACCGTCCCTAATCTAATTTTCGATATAAAATCGTCCTTAATATTTTTTTCGTATTAAAATTGTCATTTTTAATAAAATTTTTTGTTTTATTCTTAAATTACCCCTATTCCTATTTTAATAATAAAAATTATAAAATAAAAAAAAAATGAAAATGCAGTGTTGGGGGAGGGGAAGAAAACGCGTTGGGGGTGGGAAAGAAAAGGGTATACGAAGGGGGAGGGGAGGGAAGGGGAGGGGAAGGGAAGAGGGGGGAGGGGGAAGGGGGGGAAGGGGGAAGGGGAGGCGGGGAGGGGGAAGGGGAAAGGGGAGACGGGTAGGGGGAGGGGACAGTAGGGGTGGGGGGAAGGGGGAAGGGGGAAGGGGAGGCGGGGAGGGGGAAGGGGAAAGGGGAGACGGGGAGGGGGAGGGGACAGTGGGGGTGGGGGTAAGGGGGAAGGGGAGGCGAAGAGGGGGAGGGGGAGGGGGAAGGGGAAAGGGTAGAATTGTCATTAAAAAAAATTTTAATTACAAAGGACGAAGTTAAATACAAATGCAACATTAAGGACGACTTTAATGGCAAAATAACAAGATGGATGAATTCGATTCTGGCACTAAACTTAAGGGACCAAAATCGTACTTACCCCTTAGAAATTCCTTAAGTTAGTTTACCCCCTTTTTATAAAGGTTTAAAGTTATGGTTTTAATTTTAATTATGTTTTAAGTTGAATCTTATGACTGATATGAAGATCTAGAATTACCTCTGGCGTCCCGGGGTCTTATATCTTACATTACTGGGCACTGTTACCATACTTAGAACCTCCGATTCTCATACCATATTCTGTTGTTATTTTTCACATGCAAGTCGTAACCCACCTCGGTGAGTTGCTTGATGGCACTACAAGAAAATAAGCTTTCTGCCACGCTTTAAAAACGTGCCAAAAAGTACAAAAAAGCGTGCCGATAGCTTTTTGCCACGCTTTTTGAGCTTTCAGCACGCTTTTGAAAGGGTCACATCTGCCAGCGTGCCGGTTGCTCTATCGCCACGATTTTGTGGATCTATCGGCATGCTTTTTTTGTTGGCACGCTTTCAACTCTTGCCACGCCTAAAAAGCGTGGCCATAGTTCTTAACCTATAGGTACGCTTAGAAAGCGTACCAAAAAGTGCACATATCGCCACGCTTTTAAAACGTCCCAGAATGTTTGTTTTGGGTACTCTTTAAAAACGTGCCGATAGGAAAAGATATGGCTACACTTTTTAAAGCGTGGCGATAGCCAGTTATACGGCCACACTTTAAAAGCGTGGCAATAGCCTTATAAAATTAAAAAAAAATCCTTTTTCTTATTTTTACCTGCAAAATATAAATTTTCAATCCTTTTTTATTACCAAACTTACAAATATAGTATGCAATTTTTAGTACAACATAAATCAAACAATAATTAGTGACATAATTTTTGCGATAATTGTTTTATACATTAAAAAACTAATACTCAAATACAAAATAAATCTCGAGTTCAAATTCCAAAACTAAAAATTGAAAAAAAAATACAAAAACAATACAACTTAAGCTCAGTCTCATTACAATTAGCAGCAAGGTTTTCAACTTCAGCCAGAATCCTGTAAAACCATTCAATTATACTGCATAAATATAAGCTCAGTCTCATTAATTACGAGTAAATTTTCCAACACAAGCTCCTGAGCTAATGAGCATTCACTTAAACAAAGAGAGAACAGAGATATAGTTCTTTGTTCATCTTTTAATGCATGCATATATACATTCATTTTCTACTTGAAATGAATTTTGGAACAAGAAAGATGATCATTCCCATTCAATAAAGTGAATTTACTTTCCAAGCATACTAGAGAGCAATTTAACATAAAAAAAAAGGATCAACCAGTATACTTCAAATAATAAATGTATTAAAAGCAGTTCGTAAACTAATGTGACCAAAAGGATATATATCAAGTTTGAAAAAAGTGTTAAGACATACTTGGCAAAGTCCTCTGGCTTCTTGCTGAGACCAAAAAGATCATAACCATAGCTGCATCAATAAATATCAAAGAAAATTTAAGCAAAACAAGTCAAAGATTCACAATGTTTGTGATTCAAAGGGGACTAGCTAGAGAAGAATCCACATACTCTCCGGGCACTTCTCCAGTCAAGTATGGTGGGATCTTGGATCGGTCCAAGAGACCCTCTGGGAAGAAGATCCTTCTGTCAGGACCTGTCACCAAATGGAAGCAATGATCAGAAACTAGTTTTCTACCTTGAATTGTACAACTAGAGTATATAAAAAAACTTTGTTAGTTCATTACAAGAACTTAATTAGGACTAATTAGGAGATTATAGGCTATAGCAATAAGTTACCCTCCTCTTACTGCTAAGTCAAACTTTGTTAGTTCCTTCTCTTCCTTTCTCTGTTACCATATTTCAACAAATTACATTGTCAAAAGAATACAACCATGTCTATACTCTATGGACTTGTTAGATACTTTGGTTCTCTCAATTTATTTGCATATTCTATACTGAATTTCTGCTAAAAGAATACTTATAATTTAATAAAAAGTAGTTCATGTAGAAGTTTTTCTAGAATTAAGATTATTTATGAACCCTAGAATTTATGTTGTGTATATTAATTGTGCATAGCTTGGAATTTGTGATTATTGGAGCGTTGGTTCTTGAATTCGTGACTTTTGGTGATTGGAGGCTTGAGTTGGACTCAATTTGGTGATTTACTGCATATTGGGAATCGGCTAAGTTATGGTTTCGGTTTTCTCTATGTAATATATAATATTTATGGACACTTAGGCTAGTAGACCATAGGATAGGATTGAAATAGATTGATGATGATTGTGATGCATGATGATTTTGATGATTGTGATATTGTTGTTGATTATTGAGATGGAAGTTGAATGATGATAATGTTGGGTAGTGATATTGGGTTTGTATGCTTGTGGATGTTAATGAATGATGATGTTTGGTGATGTGGATATAGGATGGTGGAATGATATTTTTGTGATGTATATTGTTGAGGTTTAAATTTTACAAGTAGAATGTGGGTATGGAATGGATGATTTATGTGTTGCTAGGTTTTGGAATGATGAAAAGGTATATGAATATGAATTAATTACATTAGGACTGCTTTGAATGTGGAATAAGTGATGTTGGATTAAAAATTTGGTAAAATTGAGGTTTATAGATCTTTGGTAAAAATAGATTTTTAGTGAACTTCGACAGATCATATTTTGAGCTACAATTTTTGAAATTGAATGATTTTATATCAAATTAAAGATACTTTAAAGAGATTTAAAACGGTATAGATTTTGTAGAAATATAAATTTTGTAGAGAAAGATATGATCGTTAAAAGTTTGGGTCAGAAATCTGAATCCTGTGAAGTTGCAGAATTTGTGATTTGTAAGTTGTGCGTATGCACAACCTCGTGAGCACGCACATGCTGGGATTTGCAATCTGTTTAGGGCGCTCGCACGTACTTGTGCGCGCATTTATCATGAAAACTTTTGCCTTCCGTGCGTATGCACACTTCTATGCGTACGCACACTTTCTGAAAATCCTTCTGGGTGTGCATACGTACAACCCTATGCGTACGCACACTATCTTGTTTTTCAATTAAAACCTTATTTTCAACTATTTTACCTTCCCAGCAAGCTTGTAAACTTCCGTGACACTTACCTATGACTGTTTAGCTTGTTTTTAGGCGTCATAACATAGGAAAGGCTCTAGGTGAAATTAATTAGGTATTTTCTTGTAAAAATGTTTAAAAAATGGAGGCTTAGGTTTTTGGAGTACTGAGGATGGATTAGTGGAGAGAGATGACAGAGTACTGTAATAATGATTGATGTAGTGAGTTGTGAAAATGATGAATTGATGGTAGTTGAGACAAGTCTGGGACTCAAAGTGGAATTATGGATTACTGATGTACTGAAATATATGATTTCTAAAACCACTGATGTAGCATTTTTTTAAATTGAAATTGTTGAGACGCTATGCGCCTGGCAAGGACGGTTTAGTTGGATCCCGCCTGTCGAGGTTGTGGCGGCGGCGTAAGGGTGAAGGTTAGTCCCGCTTATGTTGAGATGTGAGGTCTGTGGCAGAGTATCCTGCTCGCATCCTTTCGGAATCACAAGAGTGTGCACGGGCACTATATCCTTGGACCATGGGCTGGGGCATGATATCCCTAGGGAGTACTGGTGCACGAAATTGTGATCATCAACAATGGCGCCAAAGACTTGGTGCTCTCAAACGTGAATCACACTTTGTCACAACTTCGCACAACTAACCAGCAAGTGCACTGGGTCATCCAAGTAATAAACCTTACGTGAGTAAGGGTCGATCCCACGGAGATTGTCAGCTTGAAGCAAGCTATGGTCACCTTGTAAATCTCAGTCAGGAAGATTCAAATAGTTATAGAGAATTAATAATTAAAACATAATTAAAATATAAACTAGGATAGAGATACTTATGTAATTCATTGGTGAGAATTTCAGATAAGCGTATAGAGATGCTTTCGTTTCTCATGAACCTCTGCTTTTCTGCTGTCTTCATCCAATCATTCCTACTCCTTTCCATGGCAAGCTGTATGTTGGGCATCACCATTGTCAATGGCTACATCCCGTCCTCTCTGTGAAAATGGTCCAATGCGCTGTCACTGCATGGCTAATCATCTGTCGGTTCTCGATCATACTGGAATTTGATTTACTATCCTTTTGCGTCTGTCACTACGCCCAGCACTCGCGAGTTTGAAGCTCGTCACAGCCATCCCTTCCCGAATCCTACTCGGAATACCACAGACAAGGTTTAGACTTTCCGGATCTCAGAAATGGCCGTCCATGGGTTCTAACTTATACCACGAAGACTCTAATATCTCGGACTCGGTCCCCTGTATTAAATATCTAAGAGATACTCATTCTATCTTATCTTCATGTAGAACGGAAGTGGTTGTCAGGCACGTGTTCATAAGTGAGAATGGTGATGAGCGTCACATAATCATGACATTCATCATGTTCTTGGGTGCGAATGAATATCTTAGAATAGGAATAAGCTTGAATTGAATAGAAAAATAATAGTACTTTGCATTAATACTCGAGGAACAGCAGAGCTCCACACCTTAATCTATGGTTTATAGAAACTCTACCGTTGAAAATACATAAGAACAAGGTCTATGTATGGCCGAGAGGCCAGCCTCAATGATCCCAGAACTAAACATCCAATGATCTCTGAATACAATAGTAAAAAGTCCTATTTATGCTAAACTAGTTACTAGGGTTACAAAGATAAGTAAATGATGCAGAAATCCACTTCCGGGGCCTACTTGGTGTGTGCTTGGCTGAGCATTGAAGCTTTCACGTGGAGAGGTCTTTCTTGGAGTTAAACGCCAGTTTGTAACCTGTTTCTGGCGTTTAACTCCACTTTGCAACCTGTTTCTGGCGTTTGACTCCAGAATAGGGCAGGGAGCTGGCGTTGAACGCCAGTTTTCGTCATCTAAACTCGGGCAAAGTATGGACTATTATATATATCTGGAAAGCCCTGGAGGTCTACTTTCCAACGCAATTGAGAGAGTGCCATTTGAAGTTTTGTAGCTCCAGAAAATCCACTTTGAGTGCAGGGAGGTTAGAATCCAACAGCATCTGCAGTCCTTCTTCAACCTTTGAATCTGATTTTTGCTCAAGTCCCTCAATTTCAGCCAGAAAATACCTAAAATCACAGAAAAACACACAAACTCATAGTAAATTCCAGAAATGTAAATTTTATTTAAAAACTAATAAAAACATACTAAATTTAACTAAATCATACTAAAAACTATGTGAAAACAATGCCAAAAAGCGTATAAATTATCCGCTCATCACAACACTAAACTTAAATTGTTGCTTGTCCCCAAGCAACTGAAAATCAAATAGGATAAAAAGAAGAGAACATACTATAAATCCCAAATATCAATGAAACTTAGCTCCAATCAGATGAGCGGGACTAGTAGGCTTTTGCCTCTTGAATAGTTTTGGCATCTCACTTTATCTATTGAAGTTTAGAATGATTGGCATCTATAGGAACTTAAAATTCAGATAGTGTTATTGATTCTCCTAGTTCAGTATGTTAATTCTTGAACACAACTACTTTATGAGTCTTGGCCTTGGCCCTAAGCACTTTGTTTTCCAGTATTACCACCGGATACATAAATGCCACAGACATATAACTGGGTGAACCTTTTTAGATTGTGACTCAGCTTTGCTAAAGTCCCCAATTAGAGGTGTCCAGGGTTCTTAAACACACTCTTCTTTTGCTTTGGACCTCGACTTTAACCGCTCAGTCTCAAGTTTTCACTTGACACCTTCACGCCACAAGCACATGGTTAGGATAGCTTGGTTTAGCCGCTTAGGCCAGGATTTTATTCCTTTAGGCCCTCCTATCCACTGATGCTCAAAGCCTTGGATCCTTTTTATTTACCCTTGCCTTTTGGTTTTAAGGGCTATTGGCTTTTTGCTCTTGCCTTTTGGTTTAAAGAGCTTTTGGCTTTTTCTGCTTGCTTTTTATTTTTCTTTCTCTTTTTTTTTGCCATTTTTTTTCTCTTTTTTTCGCAAGCTCTTCTCTATTCACTGCTTTTTCTTGCTTCAAGAATCATTTTTATGATTTTTCAGATCATCAAATAACATTTCTCCTTTTTCCTTATTCTTCAAGAGCCAACATATTTAACATTCATAAACCACAATATCAAAAGAAATATGCACTGTTCAAGCATTCATTCAGAAAACAAAAAGTATTGTCACCACATCAAAATAATTAAACTAGTTTCAAGGATGAATTCGAAATCCTGTACTTCTTGTTCTTTTATTTTTAGAACATTTTTCATTTAAGAGAGGTGATGGATTCATAGGACATTCATAACTTTAAGACATAGACACTTAAACACTAATGATCATATAGTAAAGACACAAACATAAATAAAACATAAAGCATAAAAACCGAAAAATAGGAAAATAAGAACAAGGAGATTAAGGAACGGGTCCACCTTAGTGAGGATGACGTCTTCCTCTTCTTGAAGAACTAATGGTGCTCTTGAGCTCCTCTATGTTTCTTCCTTGTCTTTGTTGCTCCTCCTTCATAGCTCTTTGATCTTCTATAATTTCATGGCGGATGATGGAATGCTCTTGGTGCTCCATCCTTAGTTGTCCCATCTTGGAGCTTAATTCTCCTAGGGAAGTGTTGATTTGCTCCCAATAGTTTTGTGGAGGAAAGTGCATCCCCTGAGGCATCTCAGGGATTTCATGGTGAGGAATTTCCTCATGTTCATGTTGAGGTCCATGATCTCTTGTTTGCTCCATCCTTTTCTTAGTGATGGGCTTGTCCTCTTCAATGAGGATGTCTCCCTCTATGTCAATTCCAGCCAAATTACAGAGGTGATAGATGAGGTGAGGAAAGGCTAACCTTGCCAAAGTGGAGGACTTGTCAGCCACCTTGTAGAGTTCTTGAGGTATAATCTCATGAACCTCCACTTCCTCCCCAATCATGATACTATAGATCATGATGGGTCGGTCTATAGTAACTTCAGACCAGTTGCTAGTAGGAATGATTGAGCGTTGAATGAACTTTAACCATCCCCTAGCTACTGGTTTGAGGTCAAGTCTTCTTAGTTGAACCGGCTTGCCTCTTGAGTCAATTTTCCATTGAGCTCTTTCCACACATATGTCCATGAGGACTTGGTCCAACCTTTGATCAAAATTGACCCTTCTAGTGTAGGGGCGTGCGTTTTCTTCCATCATTGGTAAGTTGAACGCCAACCTTACATTTTTCGGACTGAAATCTAAGTATTTCCCCCGAACCATGGTAAGCCAATGCTTTGGATTCGGGTTCACACTTTGATCATGGTTCCTAGTGATCCATGTGTTTATATAGAACTCTTGAACCATTAAGATCTCGACTTGTTGAATGGGGTTGGTGAGAACTTCCTAACCTCTTCTTCGGATTTCATGTCGGATCTCCGGATACTCATTCTTTTTTAGCTTGAAAGGAACCTTAGGGATCACTTTCTTCTTGGCCACAACTTCATAGAAGTGGTCTTGATGGACCTTTGAGATGAATCTCTCCATCTCCCATGACTCAGAGGTGGAAGTAATTGCTTTCCCTTTCCTCTTTCTAGAGGTTTCTCTGGCCTTAGGTGCCATTAATGGTTATGGAAAAATAAAAAGAAACGCTTTTACCACACCAAACTTAAAATGTTTGCTCGTCCCCGAGCAAAAGAAGAAAGAAAGAAAGAAGGAGAATAAGAAGAGAAATGGAGGAGAGGGAGAGGGGGGTGTATTCGGCCAAGGTGGTGAAGAGAGGGTTGTGTTGTGTGAAAATGAAGAAGGAAGGAGGGGTTTATATAGGAGTGGGGGGGGTTAGGGTTCGGCCATTAGGGTTAGGTTTGGGAGGGAAAATATTTTGAATTTGAAGGTAGGTGGGGTTTTTGGGGAAGAGAGGATAGATGTGAGTGGTGAAGAGGTGATGGGAAAGAGTGATTAAGGTGATTGGTGAAGGGTATTTGGGGAAGAGAGTTATGAAAAGGTATGAAGAGGAGAGAAGAAGTGGTGGGGATCTTGTGGGATCCACAGATCCTGTGGGGATCCTGTGGGATCCACAGATCCAGTGGGGCCAAGGACTTAACATCCCTGCTCCAATTAGGTGTGTAAAACGCCCTTGCTGTGTAATCCTGGCGTTTAACGCCAGACTGTTGCTTGTTTCTGGCATTAAACGTCCAAATGTAGCCTGTTTCTGGCGTTTAACACCAGGTAGATGCTTGTTTCTAGCGTTTAAACGCCAGATTGCTCCTCCTCCAGGGTGTGCTATTTTTAATGTTGTTTTTCATTCTGTTTTTGATTTTTCAGTAGTTTTTGTGACTCGACATGATCATCAACCTAATAAAACATGAAATAAAATAAAAAATATAAAATAGATATAATTAAATAACATTGGGTTGCCTCCCAACAAGCGCTTCTTTAATGTCAGTAGCTTGACAGTGAGCTCTCATGGAGCCTAACAGATGTTCAGAGCATTGTTGGGACCACCCAACACCAAACTTAGAGTTTGAATGTGGGGGTTCAACACCAAACTTAGAGTTTGGTTGTGGCCTCCCAACACCAAACTTAGAGTTTGATTGTGAGGTCTTTGGTTGACTCTGCAGTGAGAGAAGCTTTTCATGCTTCCTCTCCATTATTACAGAAAGAGATCCTTGAGTCTTAAACACAAGGTTGTCCTTATTCAGTTGAAGGACCAACTCTCCTCTATCCACATCAATCACAGCTCTTGATGTGGCTAGGAAGGGTCTTCCAAGGATGATGGATTCATCCTCATCCTTCCCAGTGTCTAGGATTATGAAATCAGCAGGGATGTAAAGGCCTTCAACCTTTACTAACACGTCCTCTACTTGTCCATAAGCCTGTTTTCTTGAGTTGTCTGCCATCTCTAATGAGATTCTGGCAGCTTGCACCTCAAAGATCCCAAGTTTCTCCATTACTGAGAGTGGCATTAAGTTTATTCCTGACCCTAGGTCACACAGAGCCTTCTCAAAGGTCATGGTGCCTATGTTACAGGGTATTAAGAATTTACCAGGATCCTGTTTCTATTGAGGTAATTTCTGCCTATCTAATGCATTCAGTTCATTGGTGAGCAATGGAGGTTCATCTTCCTAAGTCTCATTACCAGATAATTTGGCATTCAGCTTCATAATTGCACCAAGGTACTTAGCAACTTGCTCTTCAGTAACGTCTTCAATCTCTTCAAAAGAAGAATACTCATTAGAGCTCATGAAGGGCAGAAGGAGGTTCAATGGAATCTTTATGGTCTCTAGATAAGCCTCAGATTCCTTTGGTTCCTCAAAGGGAAACTCCTTATTGGTCACTGAGCATCCCAGGAGGTCTTCCTCACTAGGATTCACGTCCTCCTCCTCCCTTGTAGGTTCATCCATGATGGTCAAATCAATGGCCTTGCACTCTCTCTTTGGATTTTCTTCTGTATTGCTTGGGAGAGTACTAGGAGGAGTTTCAGTGACCCTTTTACTCAGCTGGCCCACTTGTGCCTCCAAATTTCTAATAGTGGACCTTGTTTCATTCATGAAACTTAGAGTGGCCTTAGACAGATCAGAGACTATATTTGCTAAGCTAGATGGATTCTGCTCAGAATTCTCTGTCTGTTGCTAATGCACGAAAACTTGTCTCTCAACAATTTTCCCTCGGCAAGTATACCGAATTGTCGTCAAGTAAAAACTCACAATAGAGTGAGGTCGAATCCCACAGGGATTGATTGGTCAAGCAACTTTAATTGGAGGAATGTTCTAGTTGAGCTAAGCAAAATTTGATTGGGGAATTGCAGGAATTTAAATGGCGGGAAGTAAATGGCAGGAAATGTAATTACTGAAAATAAAAGACTGAATGTAAATGATGGAAAGTAAATTGCAGAACCTTAAATGGGGAATGGGGAAGATGAACATAAAAGTAAATGGCAGAAAGTAAAGAGAATGGGTAAGATCAGAAATGGGGAGTTCATTGGGCTCAGGATATGTTGTATTCTCTGGATCAAGTTCATTTTCATCTCTTCCTCAATCAATGCATTCATTGATCTCCTTGGCAATCTTAAGTGATTGAATTCCAATTCCTTGGTAATTCAATCTCTCAAATCTTGATCAATAGCCAATTCCTTGGTCTAATTGCTCATGAGAAGAGATGAAGTGTGGTCACTGATGAGCGGATAATTTATACGCTTTTTGACATTGTTTTTAATATGTTTTTAGTAGGATCTAGTTACTTTTAGGGATGTTTTCATTATTTCTTATGTTAAATTCACATTTCTGGAATTTACTATGAGTTTGTGTGTTTTTCTGTGATTTCAGGTATTTTCTGGCTGAAATTGAGGGACTTGAGCAAAAATCAGATTCAGAGGTTGAAAAAGGACTGCTGATACTGTTGGATTCTGACCTCCTTGCACTCAAAGAGGATTTTCTGGAGCTACAGAACTCGAAATGGCGCGCTTTTAATTGCGTTGGAAAGTAGACATCCAGGGCTTTCCAGCAATATATAATAGTCCATACTTTGGCCAAGAATAGACGACGTAAACTGGCGTTCAACGCCAGCTTTCTGCCCAAATCTGGCGTCCAGCGCTAGAAAAGGAGCCAAAACCAGAGTTGAACGCCCAAAATGGCACAAAAGCTGGCGTTCAACTCCAAGAAGGACCTCTACACGTGCAACACTCAAGTTCAGTCCAAGCACACACCAAGTGGGCCCCGGAAGTGAATTTATGCATCAATTACTTACTCATGTAAACCCTAGTAGCTAGTTTATTATAAATAGGACCTTTTACTATTGTATTAGACATCTTTGGTCTCAGTTTTAATCCATTGTTCATCTTAGGAGACTATTGATCACGTTTTAGGGGGCTGGCCATCTCGGCCATGCCTGGACCTTTCACTTATGTATTTTCAACGGTAGAGTTTCTACACTCCATAGATTAAGGTGTGGAGCTCTACTGTTCCTCAAAGATTAATGCAAAGTACTACTATTTTCTATTCAATTCATCTTATTTCGCTTCTAAGATATTCATTCGCACTTCAACCTGAATGTGATGAACGTGACAATCATCATCATTCCCTATGAACGCGTGCCTGACAACCACTTCCGTTCTACCTTCGAATGAATGAGTATCTCTTAGATCTCCTAACCAGAATCTTCGTGGTGTAAGCTAGAATGATGGCGGCATTCAAGAGAATCCGGAAAGTCTAAACCTTGTCTGTGGTATTCCGAGTAGGATTCAATGAATGAATGACTGTGACGAGCTCCAAACTCGTGATTGCGGGGCGTTAGTGACAGACGCAAAAGGATAGTAAATCCTATTCCAGCATGATTGAGAACCGACAGATGAATAGCCGTGCCGTGACAGGGTGCGTTGACCATTTTCACTGAGAGGATAAGATGAAGCCATTGACAAGGGTGATGCCTCCAGACGATTAGCCGTGCCGTGACAGGGCATTGGATCATTTTCCCGAGAGATGACCGAAAGTAGCCATTGACAGTGGTGATGTATCACTTAAAGCCAGCCATGGAAAGGAGTAAGACTGATTGGATGAAGATAGCAGGAAAGCAGAGGTTCAGAGGAACGAAAGCATCTCCATTTGCTTATCTGAAATTCTCACCAATGAATTACATAAGTATTTCTATCCCTATTCTATTAATTATTATTTGAAAACACCATTATCAATTTATATCTGCCTAACTGAGATTTGCAAGGTGACCATAGCTTGCTTCATACCAACAATCTCCGTGGGATTCGACCCTTACTCACGTAAGGTATTACTTGGACGACCCAGTGCACTTGCTGGTTAGTTACACGGAATTGTGAACCATGGTACTGGCACCACGTTTTTGGAGCCATTGCCAGGGAAAGAAAGAGCGATAAACTTTACATAATTAAAGTGTAATCACGATTCCGCATACCAAGTTTTTGGCGCCGTTGCCGGGGATTGTTCGAGTTTGGACAACTGATGGTTCATCTTGTTGCTCAGATTAGGTAATTTTCTTTTTATTTTATTTTCAAAAATTTTTCAAAAATATTTCTAAAATTTTCTCATCTGTTTTCGAAAAAAAAATGTTTTCAAAAATTTTATTCAAAATTTTTAAGAATGAATTCTAGTGTTTCATGAAGCATGTGAAGCCTGGCTGGCTGTAAAGCCATGTCTAAATTTATTTGGACTGAGGCAGCAATTTGTTATCAAGAGCAATATACTCTAATGTTAAATGCTGAAGCTTGGCTGGCCATTGGCCATGTCTAGTGTTTTGGACTGGAGCTTTCATTGAAAGCTTGGCTGGCTAGTGAGCCATGTCTAATTCCTGGACTGAAGCTTTAGACTAAGAATGCAAGATTCCTGGAATTCATATTAAAAATTTTGGAATCCTTATTTTTCTTTTACAAATAATTTTCGAAAAAAAAATCCAAAAAAATTAGAAAATCATAAAAATAAAAAATATTTATTTTTCTGTTTCTTGTTTGAGTCTTGAGTCATATCATAAGTTTGGTGTCACTTGCATATGCATCTTGCATTTTTCGAAAATTCAGACATTCGTAGTGTTCTTCATGATCTTCAAGTTGTTCTTGGTAAGTCTTCTTGTTTGATCTTGATGATTTTTTGTTTTGTGTCTTTTATTGTTTTTCATATGCATTCTTGAATTCTTAGTGTCTAAGCATTAAAGAATTCTAAGTTTGGTGTCTTGCATGTTTTCTTTGCATTAAAAGTTTTTCAAAATTGTGTCTATGATGTTCATCTTGGCATTCAAAGTGTTCTTGGTGTTCATCTTGACATTCATAGCATTATTGCATGCATTCATTGTTTGATCCAAAAATTTTCATGCATTGCTTCATTTTCATGTTTTTCATAAAAATTTCAAAAATAAAAAAAATATATTTCCCTTTTTCTCCTTATCAAATTCAAAAATTTGGATTGACTTTTTCAAAAATTTTTAAAATCAAATTGTTTCTCATGAGTCAAATCAAATTTTCAATTTGAAAATCTTATCTTTTTCAAAATCTTTTTCAAAAATAAAATCTTTTTCAAAATTCTTAGTTATTTTCGAAAATTCCAAAAATATTTTTCAAAAATATTTTTCTTATTTTTATATCAAATTTTCGAAAATAACATAATCAATTAATGTTTTGATTCAAAAATTTGAAGTTTGTTACTTGCTTGTTAAGAAAGATTCAAACTTTGAATTCTAGAATCATATCTTGTGATTTCTTATGAATCAAGTCATTAATTGTGATTTTAAAAATCAAATCTTTTTCAAAAACTAATTTCTATCATATCTTTTCAAAAATATCTTCTCATTTTACCTTTTTCAAAAAGTTGGTTTCAAAATATCTTTTCTAACTGCCTAACTTCTTATCTTTTCAAAATTTGTTTCAACTAACTAACTAACTTTTTGTTTGTTTCTTAACTTTTTCAAAACTACCTAACTAATTCTCTCTCTCTAATTTTCGAAAATATCTTCCCTCTTTTTCAAAAATTTCTTTTTAATTAACTAATTATTCTTATTTTTATTTTTGATTTTAAAAATTTTCGAAAAATACTAACATTTTTCAAAAACCATTTTCGAAAATCACTAACTCTTTTTCAAAAATATTTTTCGAAAATTCTCCTTCTCCCATCTTATTCTATTTATTTATTCATTTACTAACATCTCATCTCACATCTCAACCCTCCTCACAGTTGTGTTTCTTCCATTATATTACATTCTTTGTCTCCCCCTTTTCTTCCACTTACAAAGGGATCCCTATACTGTGGTATAAAGGATCTCTATTATTATTATTATTATTTTTCTGTGCCCTCTTCTTTGTCATATGAGCAGGAGCAAGGATAAGAACATTCTTGTGGAAGCAGATCCAGAACCTGAAAGGACTCTGAAGAGAAAATTAAGAGAAGCTAAATTACAACAATCCAGAGATAACCTTTCAGAAATTTTCAAACAGGAAGAGGAGATGGTAGCCGAAAATAATAATAATGTAAGGAAGATGCTTGGTGACTTTACTGCACCTAATTCCAATTTACATAGAAGAAGCATCTCCATTCCTGCCATTGGAGCAAACAACTTTGAGCTGAAACCTCAATTAGTTTCTCTGATGCAGCAGCTGCAAGTTTCATGGACTTCCATCTGAAGATCCTTTTCAGTTCTTAACTGAATTCTTGCAGATATGTGATACTGTTAAGACTAATGGAGTAGATCCTGAAGTCTACAGGCTCATGCTTTTCCCTTTTGCTGTAAGAGACAGAGCTAGATTATGGTTGGATTCTCAACCCAAAGACAGCCTGAACTCTTAGGATAAGCTGGTCACGGCTTTCTTAGCCAAGTACTTTCCTCCTCAAAAGCTGAGCAAGCTTAGAGCTGATGTTCAAACCTTCAGACAGAAAGAAGGTGAATCCCTCTATGAAGCTTGGGAAAGATACAAACAGTTGACCAAAAAGTGTCCTTCTGACATGCTTTCAGAATGGACCATCCTAGATATATTCTATGATGGTTTATCTGAGCTATCAAAGATGTCACTGGACACTTCTGCAGGTGGATCCATTCACCTAAAGAAAACGCCTGCAGAAGCTCAAGAACTCATTGACATGGTTGCTAATAACCAGTTCATGTACACTTCTGAAAGGAACCCTGTGAGTAATGGGACGCCTATGAAGAAGGGAGTTCTTGAGATTGATACTCTGAATGCCATATTGGCTCAGAATAAAATATTGACTCAGCAAGTCAATATGATCTCTCAGAGTCTGCATGGAATGCAAGCTGCATCCAACAGTACTCAAGAGGCTTCTTATGAAGAAGAAGCTTATGATCCTAAGAACCCTGCAATAGCAGAGGTGAATTACTTAGGTGAACCTTATGGAAACACCTATAACTCATCATGGAGAAATCATCCAAATTTCTCATGGAAGGATTAAAAGCCTCAACAAGGCTTTAATAATGGTGGAAGAAACAGGTTTAACAATAATAAACCTTTTCCATCATCCACTCAGCAACAGACAGAGAACTCTGAACAAAATGCTTCTAATTTAGCAAATCTAGTCTCTGATCTATCCAAGGCCACTGTGAGCTTCATGAATGAAACAAGGTCTTCCATTAGAAATTTGGAAGCACAAGTGGGCCAGCTGAGTAAAAGGATCACTGAAATCCCTTCCAGTACTCTCCCAAGCAATACAGAAGAGAACCCAAAAGGAGAGTGCAAGGCCATTGACATAAGCACCATGGCCGAACCTACAAGGGGAGTGGAGAACGCAAATCCCAAGGAGGAAGACCTCCTAGGACGTCCAGTGAACAATAAGGAGCTTCCCTCTGAGGAACAAAAGGACTCTGAGGCTCATCTAGAGACCATAGAGATTCCATTGAACCTCCTTATGCCCTTCATGAGCTCTGATGAGTATTCCTCTTCTGAAGAGAATGAGGATGTTACTGAAGAGCAAACTGCCAAGTTTCTTGGTGCAATCATGAAGCTGAATGCCAAATTATTTGGCATTGATACTTGGGAAGTGGAACCTCCCTTGTTCATCAATGAACTAAGTGATCTGGATCAACTGACATTGCCTCAGAAGAGACAGGATCCTGGAAAGTTCATAATACCCTGTACCATAGGCACCATGATCTTTAAGGCTCTATGTGACGTTGGTTCAGGAATAAACCTCATGCCCCTCTCTGTAATAGAGAAACTGGGAATCTATGGGGTGCAAGCTGCTAAAATCTCATTAGAGATGGCAGACAGTTCAAGAAAATAGGCTTATGGACAAGTAGAGGACGTGTTAGTAAAGGTTGAAGGCCTTTACATCCCTGCTGATTTCATAGTCCTGGATACTGGAAAGGAAGAGGATGAATCCATCATCCTAGGAAGACCTTTCCTGGCCACAGCAAGAGCTGTGATTGATGTTGACAGAGGTGAAATAGTCCTTCAATGGAATGAGGACTCCCTTGTGTTTAAAACTCAAGGATCTCCCTCTGCAACCATGGAGAGGAAGCATGAAAAGCTTCTCTCAAAGCAGAGTCAACCCAAGCCCCCACAGTCAAACTCTAAGTTTGGTGTTGGGAGGCCACAACCAAACTCTAAGTTTGGTGTTGAACTCCCATATCCAAACTCTAAGTTTGGTGTTGGGGAGTTTCAACAATGCTTTGAACATCTGTGAGGCTCCATGAGAGCCCACTGTCAAGCTATTGACATTAAAGAAGCGCTTGTTGGGAGGCAACCCAATGTTTATTTATCTAACTCTATTATTCTTGTTTTTCATGTTTTCTTAGGTTCATGATCATGTGGAGTCACAAAATAAATATAAAAATTGAAAACGGAATCAAAAACAACAGAAGAAAAATCACACCCTGGAGGAGCATCTGTCTGGTGTTCAAACGCCAGAACAGAGCATGGTTCTGGCGTTAAACGCCCAAAATGGGCAGCTTCTGGGCGCTGAACGCCAGAACAGACATGGTTCTGGTGTTCAACGCCAGAAATGGCACACAAATGGGCGTTGAACGCCCAAAATGGCCACCAACTTGGCGCTGAATGCCCAGAGTTGTGTGCAAAGGCATTTTTACATGCCTAATGGGTGCATGGATGTAAATCCTTGAACACCTCAGGATCTGTGGATCCCACAGGATCCCCACCTACCTCCACTCAACTCTTCTCACCACTCTCTTTCACACAACCCCATAAACACTCTTCCCCAAAAACCCTTCACCAATCACCTCAAACTCTCTTCCCCATCACCTCTTCACCACTCACATCCATCCACTCTTCCCCATAAACCTACCTCATAAACTCCACCTACCTTCAAAAATTCAAAACCAATTTCCCACCCAAACCCACCCATATGGCCGAAACCTTTCCCCCCATCCCTTCCCTATATAAAGCCCTCCATTCTTCATCAAATTCACACAACACACCCCTCTACACCCTTCTTGGCCGAAATACTCCCCACTCTCCCTCTCCTCCATTTCTTCTTCTTCTTCATCTATTCTTTCTTTTATTGCTCGAGGGCGAGAAAAATTCTAAGTTTGGTGTGGTAAAAGCATAAACTTTTTGTTTTTCCATTACCATTGATGGCACCTAAGACCGGAGAATCCTCTAGAAAGGGGAAAGGGAAGACAAAAGCTTCCACATCCGAGTCATGGGAGATGGAAAGGTTCATCTCCAAAGCCCATCAAGACCACTTCTATGATGTTGTGGCCAAGAAGAAGGTGATCCCTGAGGTCCCTTTCAAACTCAAAAGAAATGAGTATCCGGAGATCCGACATGAAATTCAAAGAAGAGGTTGGGAAGTTCTAACAAATCCCATCCAACAAGTCGGCATCCTAATGGTTCAAGAGTTCTATGCTAATGCATGGATCACCAAGAACCATGATCAAAGTAAGAACCCGGATCCAAAGAACTATGTTACAATGGTTCAGGGGAAATACTTAGATTTTAGTCCGGAGAATGTGAGGTTGGCGTTCAACTTGCCAAACATGGAAGAGAACGCACGCCCCTACACAAGGAGAGTCAACTTTGATCAAAGGTTGGACCAAGTCCTTATGGACATATGTGTAGAAGGAGCTCAATAGAAGATTGACTCCAAAGGCAAGCCGGTTCAACTAAGAAGATTGGACCTCAAGCCTATAGTTAGAGGATGGTTGGAGTTTATTCAATGCTCAATCATTCCCACTAGCAACCGATCTGAAGTTACTATAGACCGGGCCATCATGATCCATAGCATCATGATTGGAGAAGAGGTGGAAGTTTATGAGATTATACCTCAAGAACTCTACAAGGTGGCTGACAAGTCCTCCACTATGGCAAGGTTAGCCTTTCCTCACCTCATTTGTCACCTATGCAATTCGGCTGGGATTGACATAGAGGGAGATATCCTCATCAAAGAGGACAAGCCCATCACTAAGAAAAAGATGGAGCAAGCAAGAGAGCCCAGTCATGGAGCTCAAGAGGCGCAAGAAGCTCATTTCCATGAGATCCCGGAGATGCCTCAAATGCACTTTCCTCCACAAAATTATTGGGAGCAAATCAACACCTCCCTAGGAGAATTGAGTTCCAATATGGGACAACTAAGGGTGGAACATCAAGAGCACTCCATCATGCTTCATAAAATAAGAGAAGATCAAAAAGCAATGAGGGAGGAGCAACAACGACAAGGAAGAGACATAGAAGAGCTCAAGGACATCATTGGTTCCTCAAGAAGGAAACGCCACCATCACTAAGGTGGATTCATTCCTTGTTCTTAATTCTTCTGTTTTTCGTTTTCTATGTTATATGCTTATCTATGTTTGTGTCTTCATTACATGATCATTAGTAGTAGTAACTATGTCTTAAAGTTATGAATGTCCTATGAATCCATCACCTCTCTTAAATGAAAAATGTTTTAATTCAAAAGAATAAGAAGTACATGAGTTTCGAATTTATCCTTGAACTTAGTTTAATTATATTGATGTGGTGACAATACTTCTTGTTTTCTGAATGAATGCTTGAACAGTGCATATGTCTTTTGAAGTTGTTGTTTAAGAATGTTAAATATATTGGCTCTTGAAAGAATGATGACTAGGAGACATGTTATTTGATAATCTGAAAAATCATAAAAATGATTCTTGAAGCAAGAAAAAGCAGCAAAGAACAAAGCTTGCAGAAAAAAAAATAGGCGAAAAAAAATAGAAAGAAAAAAAAAAAGCAAGCAGAAAAAGCCAATAACCCTTAAAACCAAAAGGCAAGGGAAATAAAAAGGATCCCAAGGCTTTGAGCATCAGTGGATAGGAGGGCCTAAAGGAATAAAATCCTGGTCTAAGCGGCTAAACCAAGCTGTCCCTAACCATGTGCTTGTGGCGTGTAGGTGTCAAGTGAAAACTTGAGACTGAGCGGTTAAAGTCAAGGTCTAAAGCAAAAACAAAGAGTGTGCTTAAGAACCCTGGACACCTCTAATTGGGGACTTTAGCAAAGCTGAGTCACAATCTGAAAAGGTTCACCCAATTATATGTCTGTGGCATTTATGTATCCGGTGGTAATACTGGAAAACAAAGTGCTTAGGGCCACGGCCAAGACTCATAAAGAAGCTGTGTTCAAGAATCATCATACTGAACTAGGAGAGTCAATAACACTATTCGAAATCTGAAGTTCCTATAGATGCCAATCATTCTGAACCTTAATGGATAAAGTGAGATGCCAAAACTATTCAAGAGGCAAAAAGCTATAAGTCCCGCTCATATGATTGAAGCTCTGTTTCATTGATAGTTTGGAATTTGTAGTATATTCTCTTCTTTTTATCCTATTTGATTTTCAGTTGCTTGGGGACAAGCAACAATTTAAGTTTGGTGTTGTGATGAGCAGATAATTTATACGCTTTTTGACATTATTTTTAATATGTTTTTAGTAGGATCTAGTTACTTTTAGGGATGTTTTCATTAGTTTTTATGTTAAATTCACATTTCTGGACTTTACTATGAGTTTGTGTATTTTTCTGTGATTTCAGGTATTTTCTGGCTGAAATTGAGGGACTTGAGCAAAAATCAGATTCAGAGGTTGAAAAAGGACTGCTGATGCTGTTGGATTCTGACCTCCCTGCACTCAAAGTGGATTTTCTGGAGCTACAGAACTTGAAATAGCGCGCTTCCAATTGCGTTGGAAAGTAGATATCCAGGACTTTCCATCAATATATAATAGTCTATACTTTGGCCAAGAATAGATGACGTAAACTGGCGTTCAATGCCAGCTTTCTGCCCAAATCTGGCGTCCAGCGCCAGAAAAGGAGCCAAAACCAGAGTTGAACGCCCAAACTGGCACAAAAGCTGGCGTTCAACTCCAAGAAGGACTTCTACACGTGCAACACTCAAGCTCAGCCCAAGCACACACCAAGTGGGCCCCGGAAGTGAATTTATGCATCAATTACTTACTCATGTAAACCCTAGTAGCTAGTTTATTATAAATAGGACCTTTTACTATTGTATTAGACATCTTTGGTCTCAGTTTTAATCCATTGTTCATCTTAGGAGACTATTGATCACGTTTTAGGGGGCTGGCCATTTCGGCCATGCCTGGACCTTTCACTTATGTATTTTCAACGGTAGTGTTTCTACACTCCATAGATTAAGGTGTGGAGCTCTACTGTTCCTCAAAGATTAATGCAAAGTACTACTATTTTCTATTCAATTCATCTTATTTCGCTTCTAAGATATTCATTCGCACTTCAACCTGAATGTGATGAACGTGACAATCATCATCATTCCCTATGAACGCGTGCCTGACAACCACTTCCGTTCTACCTTCGAATGAATGAGTATCTCTTAGATCTCCTAACCAGAATCTTCGTGGTGTAAGCTAGAATGATGGCGGCATTCAAGAGAATCCGGAAAGTCTAAACCTTGTCTGTGGTATTCCGAGTAGGATTCAATGAATGAATGACTGTGACGAGCTCCAAACTCGCGATTGCGGGGCGTTAGTGACAGACGCAAAAGGATAGTATATCCTATTCCAGCATGATCGAGAACCGACAGATGAATAGCCGTGCCGTGACAGGGTGCGTTGACCATTTTCACTGAGAGGATAAGATGAAGCCATTGACAAGGGTGATGCCTCCAGACGATTAGCCGTGCCGTGACAGGGCATTGGATCATTTTCCCGAGAGATGACCGAAAGTAGCCATTGACAGTGGTGATGTATCACATAAAGCCAGCCATGGAAAGGAGTAAGACTGATTGGATGAAGATAGCAGGAAAGCAGAGGTTCAGAGGAACGAAAGCATCTCCATTCGCTTATCTGAAATTCTCACCAATGAATTACATAAGTATTTCTATCCCTATTCTATTAATTATTATTCGAAAACACCATTATCAATTTATATCTGCCTAACTGAGATTTGCAAGGTGACCATAGCTTGCTTCATACTAACAATCTCCGTGGGATTCGACCCTTACTCACGTAAGGTATTACTTGGACGACCCAGTGCACTTGCTGGTTAGTTACACGGAATTGTGAACCATGGTACTGGCACCACGTTTTTGGAGCCATTGCCAGGGAAAGAAAGAGCGATGAACTTTACATAATTAAAGTGTAATCACGATTTCGCGTACCAGTCACTGATTATACCACATGTATTCATAAATCAAAATGTTTGTAGGATTATATGTCACTATATCCATCCAAACCCCAATTTGGTCCAACATGAGAAAGCATTTCTAGCATGATCTCTTCATTCCTCTTCAAAGGTTTCGAAGAGATCCAAGTATGAATAGCTTCTTTTCCAAGACAACTACCCAATTGGATGAAGATTGAAAGCTTTCTAGTAAAATCAAGAGAAAAGAAAGAAGAAGAATAATGAAAACTATTATTGATCCATCAAATTACAACAGAGCTCCCTAACCCAATAAAAGGGGTTTAGTTGTTCATAGCTCTGGAAATTGAAAGCAAAGATGGAAAATACATTCTCAAAGTAAAACTAAAGTGCAGAAAAAGTAAAATTATACAGAGAGTAGTTCTCCTAATGCAAAAAGCTCTCTTCTCTAGTTCAAAACTACTCCTATATATACAACTCTTCTTATATTCTAGTTGGCTCTTCAAGTCTTTGGATATGGGCCTTTGGATCTTGAGTTGAAGCAGTTTGGAATCTTCAGTGGGCTCAGCTTTACTTGCAGAGAAAGTGTGAAGTAGGCATGGACTTTAGCTAGGACGTTAGTGGCATTAACGTTAAGTGAAAATGTGGGTTCGAGAACGTTAGTGACAATCACCTTTTTCACTAACGTTCCTAGCCCAAGATGGTTCACGTTAACTTCAACGTTAGTGGCACTAACGTGACCACTAACGTTGCCTCTTGGTCCATCGCGAGCGTTATTGGCGTTCACCTTTGCCAATAACGTTACTCTTAGCCCCCCTTTTCTCACGTTAGAGTCCACGTTAGTATAACTAACGTGACTTTTAACGTGGGCATGCCTTAGCCTCGAGGGCATTAGTGACACTTACCTTTGTCACTAACGCTCCAAACGCCCCTTCTCACGTTAGTGCCTCACGTTAATTGTCTTAAAGTGGCCACTAACGTGGTGGTGGTTGCCATCTCCAACGTTAGTGACAAAGGTGAGTGTCACTAACGTTGGTTCATTATTTCTTTCCTCCACGTTAGCTTCCACGTTAATGCCATTAACATGGCAACTAACGTGGCTCATAGTGGCTTGGTCCAACGTTAGTGACAAAGGTGAGTGTCACTAACGTTGGTGATTCCTTGCTCCTCCCACGTTAGAGTACACGTTAATGTAGTTAATGTGACTCTTAACGTGGCCAATTGGGCTTAGTCCAACGTTAGTGACAAAGGTGAGTGTCACTAACGTTGGCATTGTCTTCCTTTTCCACATTAGAGTTCACATGAACTGAGTTAACGTGACTCTTAACGTGGCCAATTGCCAATTTGGAGCGTTAGTGATATTCACTTTTACCACTAATGCTGGAGCTCCCTTTCTCTCCACATTAACTACCACATTAATGTAGTTAATGTGGCAATTAACGTGGGCCATGATGGTTTCGAAGGCGCTATTGGCAATCACTTTTCTCATTAACGTTGCAAGTTTATTCCCATTCCACGTTAGTGGTCACGTTAATTAGATTAACGTTTAACGTGACTGCTAATGTGGCTCTTCCTTGCTTCCTTTGTCCTGAAACCAAGCAAATAAAGTGCATCAAAGCTCTAATCCAAGTTATGAGACATGCATTATCCAATTTATCCTTCAATTCATGCATAATTCTCATAAAATCACATGAAATTTACAATGTTTGCTTGAATCAAGATGTAAGTGATTATCTACCCAAAACTTTCTTATTAACTAAGAAAATGCATGAAACTACCATAAAACAGTAAAGAAAAGGTCAGTGAAATTGGCCAAAATGCCCTGGTATCACAACACCAAACTTAAAGCTTGCTTGTCCCTAAGCAAGTACTGAAACATGAGAATGATGAATGAAATGACAAGAGAAATGAGTCATTATTGTGGAAGTCATGTCCTTGGTTTTATGGGGTTTCATGCACAGCAACTTAGGTTCATTCCTTCATTGGCTTTCAGACCTTTACCATGCCCTGGAATACTCACTTGATTGTACCCTATGAGACTTTTATTCATTGATCCCTTTGTCTTTTTAGGGTTTGATTGTGTTCTTTAGACTAGATGCTCTGTAAGAGGGTGACTCTTTAATATAAGCTTTTAGCCAGCACTCCCGAACCAGTTGGTTCAAGGTGCTAGGTGTTAAGACACCCCTAAGGACTTACTCCCTCAAGTCTCTTTCCCCCATACATTCACATCACAGGCACATGGTTTGTTATTTTTCTTCTTGAGACCTTGGTGTCCAGCACCTCTTTGGGTTACTAAGTGCTCTGTAGCAAGGATTACTCTTGATAGTGGACTTTCAGCTGATAATCCCGGGTTAGTTAACCCAAGTTACCAAGTGATAAGGCACCTCTGAGAGCTTATTCATCCATGTATATCCTTTGCACAAGAGCACCACAGACACATGCCTTAAGATTTAACCCTTGGTGCCTAGCCTTATTTCTTACTCTTTTTCTTTATTTCTCAACTTTCATTTTTCTTTCCCCTTTTCTTATTAGGATCTTGTTATTTAGCTAGTCTCATGGGGTGTGTTTCAAGCATATGATTCAAGACAGGTAGTTGCCTTCCTACCTTGTTGGTGAACTAACTTAGCTAAGTAATTACTACACCACAAGCTTAAGAACTTACTCCACAAATTGAACATCACTCTGGTCTTTCATAACATCTCTTTTTATTTGACTTAAAGGACAAGCATACAAGTAAGCAAGGTGAAAATGCAGCAGATAGCTTGGCACAGCACACATATGACAAAGGCGGGAAAAAACGAACATTAAATCCTAGTGATGTAAACTGAAGAGTAGCTAATAATCAGGGATACATTTAGACTTCCAATTTGAGCATTTCCAAGCATATGGAATCAAGTAACAATACAACCTTTTGGTGGTGACTTCTAGCCATCCCTTTGTTGTCATCGTCCATAGCTTTTGCATCCTTCTTTGCTTCCTTGGATGATGGTGCACCGTTGTTCCCAAAGATTTGATTGAATTCCTGCAAAGTTATTGGAAGTTGCTTGTTCCCAAAGCACTTGAGAATTAGTTAGCATGCATGCATGCTTGTGAGTTTCTGAACCTGATTTGGTGTGTGAACACCAAACTTAGTTCCTTGCCTAATGCAACAGATTGAATACATGCAGAGGATCTTATGTGCTTTTATTACTAAAACGACTATGAACTAGAAACTAAACTCTTGTCAAGTGGTTTCCCTGATTGGTTGGGGCTAGCAATTTGCTCTTGAAGAGGTGTAGCGTGATTCTAACTGAAATCTTTGATGGAACACCAAACTTAGAATTACACATTCACTCTTGGATTGTTTTGGTGTGCAACACCAAACTTAGCTCCTCGCAATACAGGGTAAACTACTTGTAAATTTTATTGAAATGATCATGAAAAGGAAACTACCTTAGGTTGGGTTGCCTCCCAATGAAGCGCTCTTTTAGCGTCGCTAACTCGACGATTTCTCCATCAGTTGAGATGATATTTCACTTTGGGGCTTTCCCTCATGTTGCCCATGTAATGCTTGAGCCTTTGTCCGTTCACAGTGAAAGTCCTCCTTGAGCTTTCCTCCATGATTTCTATGTGTCCATACGGCGAGACCTTTGTGACAAGAAAGGGTCCAGACCACCTTGATTTGAGTTTTCCAGGGAAAAGTCTCAATTTGGAGTTGTAGAGGAGCACTTGCTGCCTCTTTTCGAAACTCCTGGGTATCAGATTGAGGTCATGTCTTCTCTTTGCCTTTTCTTTATAGATCTTGGCATTTTCATAGGTTTGAGATCTGAACTCCTCCATTTCCTGCAGCTGCAGGACTCTTTTTTTCACCAGCGGCAAGGCTATCAAAATTTAGTAGCTTGAGAGCCCAGAGGGCTTTGTGTTCAAGCTCTAATGGTAAATGACAAGCCTTTCCATATACCAGTTGATATGGGGACATCCCGATTGGTGTTTGAATGCAGTTCTGTATGCCCAAAGAGCATCATCTAGCTTCTTTGACCAATCCTTTCTTGATGCTCCTACAGTCTTTTCCATAATCCTTTTTAACTCTCTGTTAGATATCTCGGTTTGCCTACTTGTTTGGGGGTGATAAGGTGTGGCAACCTTGTGCTTTACCCCGTATCGTAGGAGAAGAGCTTCTAGTGGTCTGTTACAAAAATGGCTCCATCCATCACTGATGAGCGCTCGTGGGACTCCGAACCGGCTAAAGATATTCTTTTTGAGGAAGTTCATGACCACCTTGTTATCATTTGTTGGGGTTGCAATGGCCTCTACCCACTTGGAAACGTAATCCACTGCTACTAGGATATACTTGTTTGAATATGAGGTTGGAAATGGTCCCATGAAATCGATTCCCCATACATCAAACAGTTCCAGTTCTAAGATGAAATTATGTGGCATCTCATTTCTTTTGGGCAGGTTTCCATCTCTTTGGCATTTATTGCAGCTCTTTGCTACTTCCTTGGCATCCTTGAAAAGGGTGGGCCAAAAAAAATCCACTTTGTAACACCTTGGCTGCAGTTCTTTCCCCTCCAAAGTGGCCTCTATAGCACGAGCCATGGCAGTTCCATAAGACCTCTTTTCCCTCTTCTTCTGAAACACATATTCTAAGGATTCCATCTGAACACTTCTTGAATAGGTATGGTTCATCCCAAACAAAATACTTCGTGTCATTGATGAGCTTTCTTTTTTGATGTTTGTTGATTTCTGGAGGTAAAGCTCCAGTTGCCTTGAAATTGGCAATATCTGCAAACTAGGATGCTCTGTGAACCGTCATCAACTGCTCATCTGGGAAGAACTCATTTACACTTGTATCATGTGATCCTTCTTTATCATGAGGGATTCTGGATAGGTGATCTGCTACTTTGTTCTCCACTCCTTTCTTGTCTCCAATTTCAATATTGAATTCCTGCAACAACAAGATCCATGTTATTAGTCTTGGTTTTGATTCTTGCTTGGCAAACAAATATTTAAGTGCTGTGTGATCTGTGAAAACGATCACTTTGGCACCAATGAGATACGATCTAAACTTTTCAAATGCAAAAACTATTGCCAGCAACTCCTTTTCAGTAGTGGTATAATTTCTTTGAGTGTCATTGAGGACTTTGCTGGCATAGTATATTACATGGACCAAGTTATCTTTCCTTTGTCTTAACACTGCCCCAACTGCAAAATCAGATGCATCACACATCAGTTCAAATGGTAAGTTCCAATCAGGTGGAGAAATGATAGGGGCAGAGGACAACCTCTTTTTCAAGTTTTCGAATGCTAGCATGCATTTTTCATCAAAGACAAATGGTGTATCAGATACAAGGAGATTGCTTAAGGGCTTGGCTATCTTTGAAAAATCTTTAATAAACCTTCTGTAAAAGCCGGCATGCCCTAAAAAGCTCCTAATTGCCTTGACATCACTTGGTGGGGGTAATTTTTCAATGAGTTCCACCTTAGCTCTGTCTACCTCAATGCCTTGGTTAGAAACCTTATGGCCAAGAACTATTCCTCCTGTCACCATAAAGTGACATTTCTCCCAATTCAAGACCAAGTTTGTCTTTTGACATCTTTTTAATACCAGGGCCAAGTGATTTAGGCAATTGGGGAAGGAATCTCCGAATACCGAAAAGTCATCCATAAAGACTTCAATGAATTTTTCTATCATATCTGAGAAAATGGAGAGCATGCAGCGTTGGAAAGTTGCAGGTGCATTACATAGCCCAAATGGGATGCACCTGTAGGAAAACACTCCATATGGGCAAGTGAATGAGGTTTTCTCTTGGTCTCTCGGATCAACCACTATTTGGTTATATCCTGAATAACCATCGATAAAACAGTAATATGCGTGTCCTATAAGTCTTTCCAGCATCTGATCCATGAAAGGAAGGGGGAAATGATCTTTTCTTGTAGCTTCATTGAGTTTTCTGTAGTCTATGCACATCCGCCATCCTGTGACGGTCCTTGTAGGGATTAGTTCGTTCTTCTCATTGGGGACTACAGTGATTCCTCCTTTTTTTGGGACAACTTGCACGGGGCTGACCCATGGACTGTCTGAGATCGGGTAGATCACCCCTCCCTGCCATAACTTCATGACTTCTTTCTGTACCACTTCCTTCATGACTGGATTCAGCCACATTTGGGGTTGAATGGATGGTTTGACATTGTCTTCCAACGGTATCTTATGCATGCATATGGCTGAACTGATTCCTTTCAGGTCAGCGAGGGTCCATCCAATGGCATCCTTATGCTTTCGCAATACTTGGAGTAGTTCATCCTCTTGATCTTGGCTGAGGGCTGAGTTTATGATCACTGGGTAACTTTCATTCTCTCCTAAGTATGCATATTTGAGAGTGGGTGGCAGTGCTTTGAGTTCAAGTTTGGGTGCTTCTTTTTTTCATTCTCTTCCTTTGGTGCACCCTGTATATGAATCTCTGCTGTTGCAGCCTCTTCGCTAAATGTTGATTCCTCCTCTGTTAAACCTTCAAGTTCTTC